>NW_015633444.1:13170-47005 GCF_001515625.1 Sinocyclocheilus rhinocerous
TTTCTGAAGACAGTCGGTTTCCTTCAGAGATACATTCATATAAAACACCCGCACCGTGTTATGATTTTGAAACGTGCAGCGCTCATGTCAAACGGCACAAATAAATCAATGTATGGGAAACTGGTAATGTATATCGAAATATCGGAAATGTGTTTAAAAATCATATCACCGTTATTGAAAAAAATTATATCGCGATACATATTGATATTGAATTATTGTCCAGCCCTATGTATAACATATAGTGGTTCCCTGCATTATTTTAGGAAAACGTTTTGTAATGACAGTATTGAGCTGCTGCAATGGAGCAGCTCTAATGCGCCATTAAAATGAACAGTGAAAGTAACAAAAGCTTATACAATACCTTTTAACAGGTATAATTAAGTGAGGAAATAACTGAAGGTAATATCTGTTTGCTAAATGAAGCCAAATAACATGATTTATATTATTATTATTACTATTATTTTGTGTCTGTACCCAAATTACAAATGCTGTGAGAATACAGGTATCGGCGAGTAGCAAAAATGAAAGTATCGGTATCGGACTCAATCTGAAAAAAGTGGTATCGGTGCATCCCTATTTAAAATATAATTTAATTCAGTGATGCAAATCAGAATTTTCATCAGCTGTTACTCCTGCCATTTCATCAGCCATTTTTTGCTGCGGCACCCGGGGAGCAGTTGGGGGTTCGGTGCCTTGCTCAAGGGCCCCTCAGTCGTGGTATTGAAGGTGGGAGAGAGCGCTGTACATTCACTCCCCCCACCTACAATCCCTGCCGGTACGAGACTCGAACCTGCAACCTTTGGGTTACGAGTCTGACTCTCTAACCATTAGGCCACGACTTCCCCAGTCATGGAAATCGGTTTTGGGGATTTTTTGGAATCATCGGATTCAACCGGATTTTCCGGTTTTGGAATTTTATCTATATATCTAAATAAAAATAGACTATAGATATTCAGTATATGATCCAAAGTAACTAGTAACTAACTACTTGAGTAGTTTTTTTATCCGATACTTTTTTACTCAAAAAACTATTCAGACTAGTACTTTTAGTTTTACTTGAGTAAATATTTCTATAAGTACTTTTACTTTTACTTGAGTACAGTTTTTGGGTACTCTACCCACCTCTGCTCTGAGTAGGCCGCTCTGCTTGCACATAACAAAAAGTATATATATATATATATGTTTTTTTTTTTATATTCACGAACCTGCAACTTGCTAAGTCAGTGATAGTCAGAAATCAGAAGGTGCGAATGATGTGCCCCCGGCTCCATTCATTGGTACTTCTGTATGATTTATTCTGGACACATATTTGTGGAAACAAAAGACTGTGCTTTAATCTACTAGAAATAATGATTTTAGGAGAACCCAGAATAAATCAAATTTATGTAATCTAGGTGTAGCTAAAATAATATAGATTATTTTTGGCACTTGTTACAGAAACATTTTTGCAATAATTCTGATTTGACCTTGAGATTAGCTTCGATATTTGACCACTATTTATGATAATACTTGGTTACAATGACACTAATAGTTCTTATTTCTGCCAGGAATGCAAATCAATCAGGAGTTAATGATATTTTGAATAGAATAATGTGACACAAACCTGTATGTATTCAATCACATTTGCTTCCATTTATTTTTAATCAGTGCTTCGCTACACAACATATAAACTTTTACTCCAAAAGTGCGCACATAGCTCTTCCAAGCTTTATAATGGCAGTGAATGGGTGTTTCTTGTCAATAGTCCAAAAGAAGTCCAATAAAGCGCATCCATCCATAATAAAAAGTGTCCCACACGGCTCCGGGGGGTGAATAAAGGCCTCCTGAAGCGAATCAATGCATTTTTGTAAGAAAAATATCCATATTTACAACTTTATAAACTGTAATCTCTAGCTTACACTAACTGTTGTATGCACGTTCATTTCAGTGGATGATGTAAAAAGTAATCTGATTAACTTGCGTTACTTGTAATGCGTTACCCTCAACACTGTGTGTGTGTGTGTGTGTGTATATACAGTGTATATATATATATTTTTTTTGCTCTCTCTCTCTCTAAAACTGCAAACCAGTGCAGTCATTTTTGTGTGTGGCTATTTTTAGGACCATTTAACCTTTCAAATCATGTCCATTATTATAATTTTTTTTCACATACCAAGTGCTTTTATCAAGTTTTGTATGATTCTGAAGTAAAAAATAAAAAACTAAATTTAAAAATTTTCAGTGAAAATGACCAAACAGCAGAGGGTTAGGCTGCATGTACTCCACTCATCTCCATGTTGTTTTCTCCTGGCAGGACGGCTCTGATCTGGACCCTGGATTCCCCATGAAGAGCAGTGATCTGGGTTTGCCGAATCACCCTGACTGTGCCTTCTTCTACCAGCCTCTGGGACACATGCTGCTCTTCAGAGGATCCCGCTACTATGTGCTGAACCTGGAGTCTCTCAGCGTGGAGCCGTACTACCCTCGTGCCCTGCGGGACTGGAAGGGGCTTCCACGCGGGCTCAACGGGGCCTCGACTCGACCGGACGGAAAGCTGTATTTCTTTAAAGAGCAGCAGTACTGGAGATTCGATCCTGGAAAGGTGCGGATCACTGCGGGATATATTTGCGTGCTATTTTTGTTAATGTTAATTTATTTTGAATGTTAACTAAAATAATCAACTAAAATTAATATATACTTGGATTTAGGATAATTTGGGTTTTAATAAAGCATGTCAGTGTTTTATAATTATTTTATTGTAAACATTGTCCATTTATTTTTCATTTAATACATCATGTGTCTAGAGATTGGAATTATTTAAAAACACGCTAAAATCATTTTACAATGGAGCGTCACTTATTTGTTTGACATTGAGCTGTGATATTTTAGTATCATTAAGATACTATTATAGTTTTTATTTATATATATATATATATATATATATAAATATTTTTATTTATAATTTTTTTATTTTAGTAAATTTGTTGTGGGTTTTTGTCTTTTTTTGTAGTTTTTAAAAATAAATATCTCTATGGTTTTTAGTAATTTTTATTTCAGTTTTAGTTATTTTAGAACATCAGGTTAAACAATTAAAATGAGAAATGTTGCCTTGGCAACTAGCTGAAATATGTTGGTGTGAATATGAAGCGAATAATTTGGTCATTTTAATAAAGGTGGTGTAATGTCAATGCTAATAATAATTTCAATGCTTATTAAAAGACATCTTAAGCTGTGAGGTGGGGAAGGGTGCCAAACTGGTCAGAAACGAGGCTTCTAGATTAATTTACTGCAAAGCAAATAAAAGCAATGAATGTCTTCATCTCAAAAAACATTTTTGTCTTACATTTCATAATTAACTTGGGCTCAATGCTGACTCACTTTCTGCCATTTTAATTTATTTATTGGAATGTGGGCAAAGGATTGTGGGTGATTAAAGAACGTGAAAAATACACTTGATGAGTCCTTCACAATACACTAAATGAAGGCCAGAAAATGAATGAAGGCTGCCTAACAAAGATCTTCCAGACTGAGAGAATCTATTAAAGAAAATGACACTCCTTTGAATTATTTCAAACATTCTTCTTCATATAACTACATAATTATTAAATTAGTTTGTTACCAACATACACAACATTATTTTACAAGTAATAACTGTAATGAAATACAAAGTACTACACATTTGATACATTTCATAAAAATACATTATCAAATGTCAAAATACTGAGACAGTCTCAGAAATTCTGCTGAGTTTGTAATGTATAGTGCTAATAATTTAGTGGACATACAATAAACAGTTCTGAGATGCATACAGTGCTTTTGTGCAGAATAACATAAACCTGCTTAATTAGGGTTTACTAGCTTCATTACTAGTAAGGATGAAGCTAGTAAACCCAGATCCCTTCCCACCAGGATGATCTGTTCTGACATTATGTTGATCATGCAATTTGTATAGAAAAATCTGAACTAAAATGCAAAATAGAAGCATTTTCATTCCCTTTTGAACCCCACTATAAATCCTATACAAAAGATAAAATGCAATTAAAGAGTTCTATTAATTTGTCATTTATTAAGATTATGTAATCAACGATGCGAGTGGACGATCATGTGTGAAAGCGACAGTACTGCTGTTTATTTCCAGGGAATGCATGAACTGATACAATGTGAATGCACTATGAAGCTAGTAAACCCAGATCCCTTCCCACCAGGATGATCTCACTGACATTATGTTGATCATGCAATTTGTATAGAAAAATCTGAACTAAAATGCAAAATAGAAGCATTTTCATTCTCTTTTGAACCCCACTATAAATCCTATACAAAAGATAAAATGCAATTAAAGAGTTCTATTAATTTGTCATTTATTAAGATTATGTAATCAACGATGCGAGTGGACGATCATGTGTGAAAGCGACAGTACTGCTGTTTATTTCCAGGGAATGCATGAACTGATACAATGTGAATGCACTGTAAGTGGCTTTGGCAAATGCATTCATGTAAATGTGTGCTGCTTTTCCAAACAAATGAGTGAATGGTAACAGTCAGATGAAGAACTCATCTACTTGTGCATGTTGAGGTCGACTGTGACACTGTGAAGCTTGTGTCTCTGCTAGGACGCTCTTTGCGCTCTCGTCAGTGGTCCACCGTGGCTCATCCAGGACGTGTTTCTGGTCTCTAGACAGAGTCAGCAGAGCAGACACTCCTAAAGCGGCCTGCGGCTTCACAGCACAACCCGTGTCCACATTCATCTCCGGCTCCTCCTCTTCCAGCCGGAGGCGGGTTAGGGAGGTTTCTGAGGTTATCGCGGGCTCGTACCAGTTCATCGACAGGCCTGCGGGGCTGCTGCACTGGGACGAGTAACAGGAGCTTCCTGGAGGAGAGCTGCGGGTGCCGTCTGACCCAGCGCACTCCCTTCCTGACCTCACGCCGCGGGGACAGCGGTCCTCAGCGTGCTCCTTCAGATGGGACGTCCTCCTGCAGGGAGAGGTGGAAGGGGGTCTGGCAGCTGCACAGCTCCTCAGCAGCATCCTGGGACAGCTCAGAGGAAACGCAGACCTCAGGAAGCCTTGGGCTTGTGCTGGAGCCTTAACCTGTGGAGAAAACCACGCTTTATCAGTTCAACAGTCAATAAAGGGATAGTTCACCCAAAAATGAAAATTTGCTGTTAATTTAATCACCTTCAGGCCATTCAAGAGATAAGCGACTTTTTCTTCAGTAGAACAGTAAAGAAGATTTTTAGCTGAAAACGTGGTCAGACAATGCAAGACAGCAGCTACCATGTTTTGAGAAAAAAAAAATCGGAGCAGTTCGCAGCTCGAGTAGCACAGATCTACAAGTAACTCAATCAAAACTCACTTTCAGATGCCTCAATGTAACCCTGACTTGAAATGAGCCAGAATAGCAGCATATCTGATCCTATGATGCTGGGTTTTGCATCCAACAGTTCCTCCAACAGTCACTGAACTGAGGAAACAGTTTAACACGGACCGAAGACCGATGTGCTGGTGATATACACATGTGTGATCTGAGTGTTTGAATGAAGGGGCGAAATGAATGTTTTTATGGTTTCTCATTGTTTATGTAAAAAGACGAGCTGATGAAGACAAGATTATTCACTTTATATGCTTTAGACATGTAAAACATCCACATTTCACATCATTGCTGGGTGTCCAATGGCACTTTAACCTGCCAAAAGGGGTGAAGCCGACTGCTATATAAGTCTGCTCTGAGCACAATTTCATCAGAATTTTTCTCCTTCAGCGACGAAGATCGTCTTCTTGCTTGCAGAGTCAGCGAGAAGATGAAGAAGAGGAAGAAAGAAGCTAGAAAGAAGAAGCCAGAAGCCTTCCCCTGTGGCCATTCGGCACCTATTAGAGCAAATTTCCAGCGACGTTGTTACAAATGTAGCACCACGAGTGTGGCTTGTGCAGGGAACCCCTGTATGATGCAGATGGGCACAGTGAGTGTGTCGCCTGTCTGGGCAGCGCCCACGCAGAGGCTGCGCTCACCGGGATATCATTTTCTCACTGAGAGAGCATGAGTCTCACCTTTCTCCACTCGCGGATCTACTTCTTCAACAAAGGCGGTCCTCCCTGGTCTGCTCTCCCGTTTCCTCCCTCCCCTAGGAGGAAGAACCAGCGGAACAGCGGGGCTCAAACACCTGGCTCGAGTGAACTCATGCCGGCACAGGTCCCGCGTGCTTCACTCTCCCCGCAACGCCTCGATTTGCCTATGTGTGTTTCACACGTGAGTATCAGCACCCCTTGTTGGCTGCGAACGGTTTGATTTCCTTCAGCAGTGCCCCCAAATGGCAAAACGCTACCAAAGCGTCAAGGTCCATGCCCCAGAGTGACTTTGAACCCTCAGCCTCAGAAGCCATCCTGATCCAAACTCAGAGAGGACGAGGAGAGGGTCAGTTCTCAATGACGCCAGAACTCCCTCGAAGAAGTCTCATGCTCGCTCTCCATCCCTCCGTTTGACACTGAGCGACTTCATTCAAGCTGGGCCCGTCCTCTCCATTCAGTGCGCACCCAATCAAACTACCGCTATGATAGCGGACCCACATACTCAAAAGAGCATTTCTCCTCTCCTAGTTACCACGAATGTAAGTTTCCCACCCCCGTGCGGCGAACTACCATTCGAAAAACTAAAACCACTCGCCCTCTGGCTTCAGGCTTGGAAAGCTATCCCAGTTGTGTCAATGAAAACTCCATGTTAACATCAGTAAATTATGGGGTGCCGCAAGGATCTGTGTTAGACCCTCTGTTATTTTCAGTATACATGCTGCCACTTGGCAACATTATTAGAAAACATGGAATTCGATTCCACTGCTATGCCGATGATACTCAGTTATATATTTCATCACGGCCAGATGAAATCTCTAAATTATCCAAGTTGACAGAATATGTTAAAGATATAAAATATTGGATGACCAGTAATTTTCTCCTATTAAATTCAGACAAGACTGAGGTATTACTTATTGGACCAAAAACCTGCACACAGCATCTCTTAAAGTACAATTTGCAACTAGAAGGATGTACTGTTATGTCATCATCTGCAGTTAAAGACCTGGGCACTATATTGGACAGCAACTTATCTTTCACAAATCATATTTTCATATGTTACAAAAAACAGCCTTCTTCCATCTCAGAAACGTTGCTAAGCTATGGAACAAGTTATCTGTTTCTGACGCAGAAAAGCTAGTTCATGCATTCATGACCTCTCGACTGGATTACTGTAATGCATTACTAGCTGGTTGTCCTGCATCCTCAATAAACAAGCTACAGTTAGTCCAAAACGCAGCTGCTAGAGTGGTTTTGCTCCTGTATATTTAACTGATATTCTAATGCCCTACAATCCATCACGCTCTTTAAGGTCACAAAACATTGGACTTTTAGTAATACCTAGGCTATCTAAATTCACTAAAGGAGGGGGAGCATTTTCTCACCTGGTTTCTAAACTCTGGAATAGCCTTCCTGATAAAGTTCGGGGCTCAGAGACACTCTCCCAGTATAAATTTAGATTAAAATCTAGATTTAAATCTAGATTCAGTCAAGCATTCACATAATGAATTCAAGTTTATTTGTATAGAGCTTTTTACGATACAAATCGTTGCAAAGCAACTTTACAGAAAATTAAGTTTCTTCAATATTTAGTAGTAGCTTATCAGTGGTGACTGTCAGTTTATGTACATATGGCAGAAATGTACGGAAAAATCTATTAAAGACGTAATCAAACAGACGATGAACACTATTTTAACAGCAATTATTATATGATGCAATCAAACTTATAGCAAAATGTGGTAGTTCTGTATGTTGTTTCAGGGTTGGCATCATCTGAGGTCCTCTGAGGGGTTGGCATCATCTCTTCTCAGGTGTTCTGGATCCAGACTGAAGCTTGTGTAAATCCTGACATCCCGTGGCAAAAACAGAGAAACAAAATAGAGACATAATTAGCGTAGCTGCTGCTCCAACCAAGCAAAATTAGATCCTTGTGGCACTCCATATTTTGCTGGTGATAATTGAGATGACTCCCCATTTAAATGAACAAAGTGGTAGCGATCAGACAGGTAGGATCTAAACCATTTTAAAGCCTGCCCTTGAATACCTGTGTAGTTTTGTAATCGATCTATGAGTATGTCATGATCTATAGTGTCGAACGCAGCACTAAGATCAAGTAAAACTAGCAATGAGATGCAGCCTTGGTCTGACGCAAGAAGCAAGTCATTTGTAATTTTAACAAGTGCAGTTTCTGTGCTATGGTGGGGCCTGAAACCTGACTGAAATTCTTCATAGAGATCATTTTTTTTGCAAGAAGGAGCACAATTGAGCGGACACAACTTTTTCTAAAATTTTTGACATAAACGGAAGATTTGAGATGAGTCTGTAATTTGCCAGTTCACTAGGATCTAGATGTGGTTTCTTAATAAGAGGCTTAATAACAGCCAGCTTGAATAGTTTTGGGACGTGACTTAAAGATAACGACGAGTTAATAATATTGTATGAATCTCATACCCTTGTTCCTAATTATATCAGATAAAATTCACATAAACATTTTTTTTTTAGCTTGAAACGTCATGAACAGCAGCTAAGCTAATAATTTTCCATTTGCCTTTTTGGGATACCCATCTCGAGGTAACTAGAGATTACGCCAGCTCCAGCGTGGATCCAGCCTCGTATGAAGACTTCAGCTGACCCAACGCCTGTGAAGAGATGACGCTGACCCCTGCAAGGACCTCAGATGACGCCAACTTGAATCAACATGCACAACTCCCAAAATTTCTATATTGTAATCATTGTGATCAAACTTGCAATAATTGCTTTAATGAGCTAATTTTTTCTGCCTAAAATTAATTAATTCATAACTGTATGATTCTATTGTCTTGAACTGTTCATTTCTGAACTGGACATTCCTTGGACACATTCACTTCTGATAACAGATCACTCTAAATTGTAATGTAGATGCATGCATTTTCTGTAAAGCTGCTTTGAAACAATGTGTATTGTGAAAGGCAGAATACAAATAAATTGGAATTGAATTGAACTGAATTTATCTGTCAATTTACTGACATTTTCAAAGAGAAAAAAAGTTTATTTTTCATACTCCATTGACAGATATTTGTCTTGTTTTGAGCGTAAACTCACTTCATTTTTGTTAAATTTCCTAGACTTCATATCTTCATTTTGCATCTCAAATGGCTCTTAATTTAAGGATGTTCAGATCTTTGTATTGGAAAACAAGACAAAAATACGGAGGAAGATAATATCATTTTTTTGTTGCAATTCATGCTAAATTTAATTCCATGAATATAAATTTACTGTAAGACTTCCTGCTCTTTTAAGGCCTTAATTTGTGGAAGGCCAAATTAAGACTTTTAAAGACCATTTTAAGACCCGTAGAAACTCTAGTATGACTGTTCACTAAAAGGGCTTATAGAAACCAGAGCACATTTCCTGTGACCTACTTGAAAGAGGATCTTGTTGCCGTCCAGATCTTCGGTGTGCCATCGGCTGGCGCTGATGGGTGAGCAGGTGTTGGGCAGTAAGGGCACGAGCTGTCCGATCTCCCCCACCCTGAACTGCAGCACCATGGAGTAACACGGCTCCACTCGTACCCCGGGCGCGAGCTGCTTGATGGCCAGCTGTAGGCTGAAGCCTGCTTCTGTGAGCAGCGTGAACCAGCAAAAGCCCGTCTTCTGCTCTTCTACCCTCCTCTGCAGTACCGTCTCATATAAACGCACAGTGTCCTCAAAGTTATCATAGGTGCTGTGCAAAGTCACCCGCACCACCTCTCCTCCGTAGTGCACCGGCCGCACACCCCACACCGGCATCCCCGCACCCAGGCTGTAGAAGTCCCGGCTGGGCAGGAGATAAGGCCTCAGTAGGGCGCTGGACGGGGAGTTAACGTGAACGCCGGCCTCTCTGGTGCCGCAGCTCTCCGTATGGTGGTACTGCCAGGGCGGACACTGCAGGAAGTCCAGCACTCTGAGAATGCGTTCCTCTCCGTAAGACTCGTGTAAGAATATGGTGACGGCGTGTGAGGGGTGGCCAGCCGCGGGGCGCTGGTTAGCTCTGGTGTGGTCATGAAGAGGACAGGCCCGCTCAGACACGTGGAAGAGGCGCAGGCCGGGATGGACCCACTTCAGCAGGCGGTCCAGAGTGTGCTGGAGGAGCAACGAGGTGCCGGGGTTGGTGAGCAGATGCATGGTGAGCAGAAGGAGCTCCTGACCCGGGACAGCCGAGAGGTCAGCTGAACAAAGGGCAGAGGAAGCCACAGACAGAGCGGTGAGGAAAAATCTAATCACAGATGGCAAAACAAGCCTGACTGTTGATAGAACATTAAACAAAGAAAATGGACTCACTGCTACTGCAGGACATTTTACTGCAGTCAGATCTAAAGAAAAGAAAAAGCACACTTATTATAATGAGTGTAATACTGTTCAACTGATATCCATCTATCAGCAAATAACAAACAAGTTTTTTATAAATAACAGAGAGGTATCCTTTAAAATATTACACAGAATTTACCCTGCTAAGGAATGATTTGAACGTTAGAGATGAGATGAAAAACACTGAAATTTGTGGTGTTGCTATAGAATCTGTGATTTAACTTTTCTGTCAATGTGTATATTAAAAAATATTTTGGATGGATGTCTCCAACTTTATTTCTAGGATGTTTGGATTTTTTTTTTTTTTTTTTTTTTGTATAAGCTACTATTCATTCAAAAAGTACAGTTTCTTTTTATTTTTCATGGAAGATATCACATTCAAAGCTAAGCCAAATTGTGAAAAATGTATAAAAGAAGTAAAAAAAATATGGCACTACGTTTGACAATATCAAAAACAGAAAAGCCATATAGACTTGTATATATAGTTCAAAGACATGATGTCCCATTTTGGTGTCCGCATCAAATTAAATTTACAAAAGTGATTTTACTTACATAGAAAGCATATTAAATGCAAGTAAAGTGTCTACTTTAATGTTTCAAACAACCTTTGTGAAAATAAAACGTCAAAATATGGGTAAAATCATGTTCCATCAATGCTTCAACAGTTATATGTATATAAAAATGAAATAACATACTTATTCGGACCTGTACTTATTAAAATATATAAAAGAAAAAGTGAGAAAATTGTATTATATTTTAAATGATTAAAAACAATCATTTAAATGGGTAAAACCTAGTGGTTTGAAGGATGTTGGCAAAAATGGTAAAGATTTAAAATGACAATTAATTCGTATTTTGGGGCAAACTGCACTGTGATCCTGAAATAGAGTCTTTTAATGACATCTAATGATTCTGATGCTAAACATGCCCGACAAGATTTTTTGGTATCCACACCTCTTTTGTTGATTTATTAGCATCAGGATGGCCAATCCTAGAAGCAAAAGTGCTATTGTAACCTAAAGGTCCTGAAACTTGAACCGAGTTAAAAAACTTTAATTTAACAAAAAAAGTTTAATTCATGGTCCTTCAACACTTGGCAGGTTACATACAAATGAATAATAAATAGTAGTCTGATTTAGATTATGTACTTTAATCCGCATTAAATGGCGCGTTTTTGAAGATCAAAAGATGTTTGAAGTGTTAGAATGTATCGTTTGTTGCTTACGTCATAAAGCATTCGGCACTCACTGTCCGTTACTGTGTTTCTCCCGCAAACAAACGCGAGCTGTTGTTTAGCTTTCTCCGCCAACTCACCCCGCGGTCTCCGCGCCCGAGTCCGCCGCCTCATCCTCCGTCCTGCTGCTGCTCGTGAAGCGAAGCGGCTGGCGGAGCATAATCTGCCTTTACTCGAGCGCAAAAACTCTTTAAACACGAGCTTTGCTTATAACCCTGTTTGCGTTCGCAGGAGTCGAGTTCACGCTGACGTCACTTCAGCCTTTATAATTTATGATGATGATCAGAGGGACTCTAGCTGAAAATCTAAAATATCATCTGAGAAGCTCATTTCGATCGAGTCATCACTGGATCATGTCTTTCGAGAACACAGCTCAAATATGAGGAGTCGGGGGAAGGGCTTTTCTCTCTAAAGCGGACAATAAGAACCGAGGGGCCTGAACCCCAGCAGATGGCTGTCATCGGACCTGTGTGGGACACGCACTTTAAGCAAGCTTCTCAAGTAGTGTGCAGTCCTGGACAATAGAGAGCTTAATTGCACCCAAACCGAGGAACGTGTATTGCATCCTTATATGTTAATTCATAAATCAGTCATAAAAACGAATTCTGCATCAAAACAAAGCAGGATCCTTTCTAACTGCAGGTTTGTGTTTTACTGTCATTATTGAAAGGGTAAATATTTATGGTGCAATGGCATCTAGAAAATGTAACCTTTGTGCATCCTTAGGGGAAAAAATGTGCATCTTTATTTGAAATTTAATATTTCAACCTCATTTCCTTCTATAAGTTTATTTTACTGTAGGTACAAAACATAGTTATACTCAGGACTTTACGGACAAAAATGTTGCATTGAAACTCATTGCACATTATTTCAGCTTTATTGAAACTCGAGTTGCAATATTTAATCTCAGTGCCATTTAAGAATAAAATCATGCATCCTTGTTCATAGGCTTTCATTCTGTCAGCAATGGTTTAACATTTTACCATTTATAAAATGGTTCAAATTGTTACTGTTTTCCACCTGATAGCGTCATTTTCTCAGCTTTGGACTTTGGAGCAAATACTTACCCAAGACTGTAATAACCTGTAACTGTAACTGTTACAAAAAATAAAAATAAAAATCTGCTTAGCATTTAGTATATGGAAAATCATTGATTTTTTTCTCTCTTTTAAATAAACAAATTGGCATTTAATAGGTAAAAAGGGGCATCTGTTGTCAGGCTGGGATAGGAAAGGGCCCCCAAACCAGAATAGCATCACTGTATATGTAACTGGCATTATGACTTGTCCTGACAGAAATAACTGAACAGCTCTTAATTAACCTCTTAATTAGAAGAAGGTAGATACTTTTGGTCAATTTTGGAATAATCTATTCTTGTTCTTCATGAGTACATAGGTAGTTTTTCAAACTTCAAGAGTCTGAGATATTTTGTGTGACTTAGTTAAAAAAATCTGTCACAATTTACTCATCCCCCATGCTGTTCCAAAAGACTTTTATTTATTTTTATCATTTTTGTCCCAAAAAGTTCATAAAGACATTGTAAAAGTAATCCGTAGGAAGCCGTTTAATCCAACTTTTCTGAACAGATACGATTGGTTTACATGGTGAACAAACTTAATTTAACCTTTTATTCTCTTATATAAACAGATCAATATGGAAGCCAGTTTCCACCACAGAATAAAAAATAGCAATAATAGCAACAATCTTGCAATTCTGCTTTTTTTTCTGTTTCCACCATCGAAAGAAAAAGAAAAAAAAAAGAAAAAAAAGAATTGCGAATTTTTTCTGACTTTTTGTGAGTTTATATCTTACAATTGGGATTTTTCTTCATAGAATAAGTTTTGTGAGATTAAAAAAAAATAATAATAATTAAATTTTTATTTTTCATTCTGTGGCGGAAGCAGGCTTCCGTAGATCAGTGCTTGACACAAGAGAACAAATATCACTGGTCCTTGTGGAAGCTCAAACTTGCTTGTGCTACACTGCAAGAATGTCTCAGGTTACCATGTAACCATGGTTCTGAGAAGGGAAACAAGACACTGCATCCTCTAGTGGACACTATGGGGAATGACTCTGGCATGACGGGTGTCTGAAGCAGTGTATAAACCGAGCAGCAACCTCCCGCTCTCTCTCGTGAAACCAACACGGAAGTGACTTAAACCGTAATTCATCAACTGGCCGCTAGAGGCTGGATTCAAAAGGGAGTCAATCCCATAGACTCCCCATGTTAAAATGCCCAACTTTACAGCAGAAAAAAACATGTTTACAGCCTGGTTCAAAAAATTATTTTGGTCTATATAGCTAATTTTGCCCTTCATGACAACTGTGAGGGGGGTGAATTTTTTTTATAACTCATCCGTTTAAATTATATTAAGCCTTAAAGTTCTGCATAATTAAGGGCGTGGCCACTTGAGTGACAGGTGAACTGCCGCTGCTGTCACCACCGTCGAGCTAGGTGGGCGTGGTTTCAGCATCCAGCTCCCGCCTCTTTGCCCATTTTCGATTATCCGGGAGTGACGTGCGGTGACGCGCTGCCAAGATGGCGACGGTCGGCTCCGCCCACTTTGAGCTTCAAAAACGCTCTTTAGAAACCTATGGGTGACGTCACGGACACTACGTCCATGTTTTTTTACAGTCTATGGTATAAACATGACAATGAACTTGACACTGGCTGGTGAAAGCCTATGATGTCAGTACTAGTGCGACCATGAGTATAAAAGGGCACCTGTAGAACACGTCATCCACTTCATGTCTAAAGGAGACATGCACAGGAATACCCGAAGCATGGCAAGGAGATGTAGCGTCTTGTTCACCTTCTAAGGGAATCATGGTTACATGAATAACCTGAGACGTTCCCTTTCGAATGGGAACAAGCACTGCATCCTCTAGATCAGTGCTTCTCAAAGCTGTTCTGGGGACCCCCAAACACTGCATATTTTGTATGTCTCCCTTATTTAACACACCTGATTCAACTCTGCTGATTAGTAGAGTCTGCAAGACTTAAACTGGGTGTGGCTTATGAGGGAGACAAACACAATTGGCAGTGGTTGGGGGTCCCCAGGACAGATTTCAGAACCACTGCTCTAGAGGACACTGTGGGGAACAAATAACCACTCCGCCATGCCGTATCGGTCAAAGACTCTAAAGGAGTCCCAGTCCCTCAGGAACTCACCTACGGCTGTTGTGACTTAATTTTCTACAGCCAAAGCCCGAGCTGCATACCTTATCAGGGCCAAGTCAAAAAGAAGCTCAGCCCAGGGGCAAAGCTCAAGGCTTTGGTTTTCCAGAGAACACCTTTAAGGGAATATCTTCGATGACTGAAGCTCTGAGAATGGAGGCCTCAGATGAACGACTCTAAAGCGAGAGGAGGCCTTGCTACGTCTGATGCTCAGGACAGCTTTCCAAGAAGGCTCACAGAGAACCTAATAACTCAGAACTGCGACACAGGCAGAGCTCCGGGGACTGGAAGCCTCAGCAGAATGACTCTCTAAAGCAAGAGGAGGCCTAGCAACACTCCCAATTTAAAGGCAATAGCCAGGGAGGCTCATAGAGAGCCTAGCAACCTAGCCCCTAACTGAGCTCAAAGGACGGAGGCCTCAGCAAGACAACTCTGTATAACAAGTGGATGCCTAGCTATGCCCAACGCCTGTCAAAGAGGCTCCTAAGGGCCTTAAATTGCTTATTAACCAGGCAGAGCTCAGGAGAGCAGAAACCTCAGTGGGACGACTCTCTATGGCAAAAGGAAACCTAACAACACTCCTCCGTAAAGGCAGTATCCAAGGAGGCTTGCAGAGAGTCTAATAAATTATTACTACTTGGTCCTCAGACCAAAATGGGCCAGGTCCCCTAGAGGCTCAAGGCACAGACCCAGTCCAGCACGGTATAAAGGTCGGAGGATTATGTCAGAAAGAAATCACTCGTCCAATCTATCAAGAGCAATCTCACGTTTCTCATGCCTCCAAGGCAGATTTAATCTCTCTGTGGCATGGGACATAACCTCAAGCAACTCCTCGTACGCAGGGCAGGCAGGCTGTGAAGACTCAGCAATATCTTCACATCCCGCTCTTCTTGGCTTGGCTTCTGGATCAGATGTAAGAGACAGTACGTCCTCATCCAGCAGCGCATCTCCCACCGAATAATGAGAAAGATCCATACCTTTTTCGAACTCCTTGGTGAGCTCCAACTGCAAGCCCCATGACTTCAGTTTTCTACTTGCCTCAGCATGTCCTGATCAGTGAGTTGAGGATGGCTGTCCCAAAAGGGACAAACAAGAGCAAAGCTTCTCCAAGGAAAAACCATCGCAATGCATGCATTCAGTACCCTCGAGGACTGAGCGTGCATGCTTCTCGCCCATGCAAATAACGCACAGGTCGTGTGAATCATCAGGTGTTAAATACCTGGATGAACACACTTCCTGAAACAATTAACACTGGCGCTATCCATAGCTGCTTGCCTAGATACACCACAAACGGCTCCCGAAGACAAAGAGGATGACTCCAGCAGGCACCTCGATATCAATTTGACATCAAATATTAGTCAAGACTTGATCAAGACAATGTAACATCACTGTAATTTCAGTTTGGATGGCTATTTCCAGTGGTAACTACGTTAAAATAGGACGTTAATCCCACACTGAAATTGATTTAATGTAGGCCAATATGTTTGACGTTCAACTTAAATCAAATCAATGTCACGTCAAGTTTTTGACGTCAGTTTGATTTGCATATTTGACATCAATTTCGATGTCAATTTGATGTCTTTTTAACATCCATTGCCCACTGGGACGTGCTCTACATGTGCCCTTTTATACTCACGGTCGCACTAGTAGTGATGCCATAGGCTGTCGCCAGCCAATGTCAAGTTCATTGTTGTGTTTAGACGCGTGCTTCAGACACTGGTCATGCCAGGGACATTCACCATAGTGTCCACTAGAAGACACAGTGCAAGTTTCCATTCGAAAGGGACCAAACCGCATTGGCTCTTTTGTATCAAGTAAGCATGTTTGAGCGGTCATTTACCATATCTAATGTGCTCTATGTATGTACATTGTTTAGTGTTTATACGTGAATAAAAAGAATTGCAAAACAGCTGAAAGTTCAGTTGATATGCATAATGTCACACTGCTATCACTGCTTGAGATTTGATGTCCAACCTACCAGGATCCTCCATTGGGAAAATCAGAACAAGACAAACAGTCTGACCCAAAACGGCCAATCATTTTATTGTTTTTTTTTTCCTGTATTTTTCTACATTTAATGATGAAAACAAGGCCCTGTACAGTTCACTTCAGCATCGAGTACAATAACAATTATTTTACAATTTATACACATTGAAATATAATAATGCTGAAAACACAGACTGCGCCCCATCCCTGTTTAAATTGCTTTCAAAGGACCCATCAAAATAAAACGCTTTTAAGTCATCTTTTACAATTGGCCATGTTAGACATGAAAAAACAAACAAACAAACATAAAAAAAAAAAAAGGCAAGGGAAAAACAGCCATACAGAGAGAAAAGACAGCCAAACCACCATAGTATATGCTGTGTAAGTGTTACTCCATCGGTCTTCAGTAAAAGCATGCTTTGAACCAAATGTTACACCTCTCTGTCACTCAGATACACATTTGACAATCTTACAGGTAAAGCACTGATGGCGAATACCTGTACATCCAATAATGTGCCAAACACAACCACACAAACACACTTACACAGATATAAGAAAATAACTCAGAAGGTATGTTTAATGATATGAATGGTCGTAATGATATCCAATGCTGGGAAATTGTGTGGCTTACTGTTTTAATTCGGTTGTAGGGTTGTGAGGACACACACACACGCACACACACACAAATCACTTCTCTCATAGTGACCAAGACCTTCTGTAAAAGTGTTGAATCCAGTGGAAAGCCTTGTGGGAATCGAAAAGAACAATTTAAAACAAGTTCATTAGAAGATGAGAGGTTTCTTCTCAGTTTATTCCCAGTACGAATGACAACAAAGGCAAAAAAGGGCATAAAATAAAATAACATCCCATGTGAGGTGTGTAACAATATCCCAAAACAACGCTCGCTCGCTCACTCACTCGTATTTTCATGCCAGATTTAATTGCGCTCCTTGTTCATGCTACGTATGTGTACACTTTGCGATCTTCCGGTGTTCTTGCCAAGTATTCTCTCTCGATAAGTCCTTCAATACGCTTTTTAATGACCACAGGACTGGGGAGGAATCGTGCCCTCAGCTGCTGGGTTACCTAAAGACAAAAACACACAGGATCAAACTGAAGCTCTATAAACTGTCCAAAGAAACAGGAAAAAATACTTTCTACTTTACGTTCTCCAGAAACATCAGCAACATCACACTGTCATTCTCAAATAACGTGTTCAAGTGTGGCTGAACATTTTTTCTACGTTTAAACAGATATATAAATATATATAATATTTAAATAATCTATTTCCACAGTAAAATGAGTCTCCACACCTCTGCTACTAGAACATTGTGCTGCATCTTCTTTCTGGACTTCATGATCCGAACAATGGCCGCCTCAATCTCGTGTTTCCTGTCATCATCCACTTTCTGTCGTGTCTCCTTCCTCTCAGGGTCCGATTCTCCCTGTTTGGCTGCAACTGTGGGGATCACACACACACAGGTTTGTTTTTGTGAAAAGTGGGACATCCCATAGGCGTAATGGTTTTTATACTGTACAGACAGTATATTCTATTGCCCTACACCAACCCTACCCCTAAACCTACCCCTCACAGGAAACTTTGTGTTATTTCAGATTTTCAATACACTCCATTCTGTGTGATTTATAAGTGTTTTGAAAAGTGGGGACATGGGGTAATGTCCTGAAAAGTCACCTTCTCCTTGTAATACCTATGTCATACCCTTGTCATTATACAAATTTATGTCCTCATTTGTCACAAAAACGCGCGCACACACACACACACACAGGTTAGAGAAAAACACTTTCCAAATGATTACCCAGCAGAACTATAGTAAAGAAGCATGGATGTAGGTCTATATGATGCTATATGAAATTGTGGTGTATAACGATACACATTATCCTGAAATACTGTATTTGTGAGGAAGACCACAATACAGACTCATAATATGACATTTATAAGGGATGAGCGCCATGTGCAAAAATGTAACAATTTTGGTCTTTTAACAGTTATATATATTAATAAAGGGATGCCCAGACATGAAATTTCAAATCAAATTTTGAATCATTGGTTATGGCCAATGCTAAATCTGATAACTGTCAATTTTACTTAAAATTTGCCACTTTACAGGTTTTTAGAAGTTAAATTTAAGCACTTTTCCAGCACTTTCAAGCAGTGGCAGCCCATGATAATAAAAATCGTTATGTGCTAATGGTCATACGTTGCAAAGCACTGTCTGTTTAAGAGCTCATCCGATCATCAAATAAATAAGCCAGGCTTCCGGACAGGAAAAAAATAGTGATTAAAAGCTCACTAATCAGAAGTAAAGTATATGCAAACACCTCTCAGAAATAAAAGTTTACTATGGTTTACATGAATGGGAGACCATAGCAAATATATTTTTGTGTTCTTGCTTCAGGCTATCTGCAGGATTTTTAAGCTCAGATTTAAGACTTTTTAAGACCTTTTTTAAGACCTGCGCAAATAAAATGATGAGCAGGGTGGGGCAATGTTTATGGTAACATATTGAACTGTATAATGACTGTAAACATCATGACTTACAGTTCAGATATAGATTTTCACAAAAACAAACTGTTTTATAAAATTATAAACTTCACATTTCAGCCTTTAAACCATTTTTAAGAAAATGGATAAGTCAAAAGTATCAATTGTTATATTATTTTAAACAATTATCAATCAATTATATTAATTAAATAACATATAAATATATTTTACTTAATTGTTAAGATTTTTATAATGCATTATCTTCATGTCAATCCACCAGTTCACATTTACAACTCGTATTTGCAGCGTCAAAATAAGGGTTGATTTTCGCAATGGTCTGCACAAAAACAGCAGAAGGGATTATTGAAAATGCAAATTCATTCTCTGCCAGCAGGTGTCGCTTTCGGAACAGCAGAAATATAGCGGCTTCCCCGGTAACGGCAGTACACAAATTGAGACTTTCTTGTACCATTTAAGACTTTTTATGGCCTTAAATTTGATCCAATTAAATTTAAGACTTTTAAGGACCCGTGGAAACCCTGTGTTTGTTCCTACAGCAAAGGTAAAAAAAACAAAACAACTATTGCATTTCCATTACTTTTCAAAAGAGGGGGGAAAATTGTAATTTAAATCCAAAGTAATGTAACACAAAAGCATAGTGTTATAAAATGTACAATATTAAAAAAACAAACAAACAAACAAAAACAAAAACAATGTGCGATGTTAACTGCTGCGGAACTGCATCAGTCTCTGAAAAAGGTCCATTACCAAGATATACAGAGTCAGATTTACATTTACATTTAGTCATTTAGCAGACGCTTTTGTCCAAAGCGACTTACAAATGAGGACAACAGAAGCAATCAAAACTAACAAAAGATCAATGATATGTAAGTGCAAATGACAAGTCTCTGTTAGCCGAACGCAGTACACGTAGCAAGGTAGATGATACGTGAAGTTAAAGAAGAAATGATGACGTTAAAGAAGAAAAAATTATCAAAGGAATAATCATTTAGAATTTTAAATAATGTTAAATAAAGGTACTTGTAACAAAAATAGCCAATAAATGGTCCTTTAACACCAAGATCAAAAGTGAATATGCACCAGGCTGAAAAAAAATGCAAATTCACACTTGAACGATAGAGGGCGCAATGTGAACATGAGAAGCTGCATTCTTGATATCAGAAGAACAGGATGCTGGAGCAGCAAGCTCAGCGCTGCAGAAATCAGTCTTCACGAAGCCATCTTTTATTATATATTTTTCCTATCTTAAAAAGAACTGTATGTGTAAGAAAAAGTAATCCAATGCAAACATAACAAAATGTAAATGTAAAAGCTGTGATTTGAACCTGTAAAATGATTTTTGTAGGATCATGTGACACTGAAGTAATGGAGCTTTGCCATTACAATAATAAATACAATTTTAAAATTTATGAAAATAGAAAAAAGTTATTACACTGTTATTACAAGTATTTGGAAGATGAATGCTAAATTGTATTTGTATGGGTTTTCATTATCGCTGAACATGTCGTCTTGGCTTAAGTTAGCTCAAGCTGACCGTTACCTGTTTGAATCTTGACTCTGTGCAGTCTGGAGGTGAACTGGTCATTGACAGTGAAGACGTGGCCGCTCTCGATCTCTTTAGACTTGGGTTCTTTCGTGAGGACTCGCTGTGTGGGCTTTCCACAGGCCAGAGACTGCAGCGCCCGCACCAGCTCTCTCTCCGGGATATTTCCTGGCATTAGAGCCTGTGACCTGAGCCCCACCGACCATATCTGAGCCATCCTCCTGAAGAAAGACCCAAATCACAGGTTAGATTGCAAGACAAGTAAATTCTTTTGACAGTTTGTGACGGCTTGTTACCTTTTTGATTGGTCCATAGAAGGTGGCATTGAGGTCTGCTGAACCCATGTGATGCTGCAATGTGAGCTGCCTACCGCTGTGCTTGGCCAAATAAAATCTGCAATCAAAGAGTCAAGAGTGGCTGTGAGCACATGCACAAAACCTCAGGAGTGACTCTGAAAGTCAAAGTTCTTCCCAAATGAGTTTACATATAAAACTGGAACTAAACTACACTGTAAAAAATGACCGTGAATTTAACGGTAAAAGACTGTAAAAATGCTACAGTAAAAACCTGTTAAATGGTTAATGGTAAATTCCCCTACTATATACGGTGAAAAACTGTACTGGACATTACATGTATTGGACATTAATTTTACAGTAGTATACCGTTTTTGGAAGTGAAAAAAAACGTATAATTTACAGTGAATAACCGCAAATTGACATTCCCAGAATTCCCTGCATTACATTTCAAATTGGAATGAAATTACGGTATTTAACTGTACATTTAAGTTAAAACCGTAAAACCTAAAACGTTGCTACCGTATGTTTTACGGTAAAATTCCGGCAAACAAAGTTGCCATTTTTTTACCGTAAATTTTACGGATTTTTTTTTTTACAGTGTACTGCGAAAAACAGCAATCAACACCTTCTAAAGACCTCGAAAGCATGTCTTGGTGAAGGGGGGATGCTACATTTGGGAGTCGCTGACTGGGTCGGCCAGTATCCTGTCGTTAGCACCCTCACTGTGAGGTCGACACCACCTAAAGACACCTAAGAAGAAAACCCAATTAAACACCATTCAAACTGTCCACTCTAATCACTAAACAGTCTAACTGTCCAGATTTGCAGTAGTAACTGAGGCGGCAAAAGACTTATTCTGGTTGAGTACCATCTGCATCTCACCCCTGTCGACGTAAGGTGCTGCCGAAACTCATCCATGGTTGCAGCACCATGGCTTTATCCAAGATCGACTCCACCTCCTGCTCCGTCAGCTAAAGGAGAGACAAACCACAGACATACACCTTAGATCAACAACCAAATTCATATATACATATATATATATATATATATTCTTTTTAATATTGGACACACATTTTAAAAATGGTGTATGGAATATTCAGGAATGTTTCGAGTTGTAACTACTAATAATGTTAAGCAAAACACATCCTTCCTTTTCACTCATCCACAATCTACACTAAAAGACTGATTTTAGGAATAACGTCGCATGAACAAACAGAAAAACAGAACTCATCGAATCTGCTGACGGAGAAAGTGTTATCAGCAGAACGAACTGACGTCAATATCTATGGACGTTTAAGGTAATCAGTTTAAGGGATAGTTCACCCAAAAATGAAAATTAACCCATGATTTACTCACCCTCAGGGCATCTTAGGCGTATCTGACATTCCTCTTTCAGACGAACACAATCGCAGTTATATTTAAAATTGTCCTGGCTCTTCAAGCTGTATAATGGCAGTGAATGGTTATATAAATATAACTGCGATTGTGTTTGTCTGAAAGAGGAATGTCAGATACGCATAGGATGCCCTGAGGGTGAGTAAATCATGGAGTAATTTTCATTTTTGGGTGAACTATCCCTTTAACCAAGCTAGTTCATTTAGATGTTGCAGTTTGCTGTTTTTAATATCCAAATGTTAGTGATTTACTTTTAGAACTTTTAGATATCAATCTGCATATGTGATGGACATCAGTTATGCTCATCTTTGGCATCTCCCCTGAAAGCATCTGGAGTAAAACAGCTCTATATTTAACGAAGCACATATAAAAGACCTGAATCGGAAGTGATGTGACCCGTTTTACAGAATACGGAAGTTTGCTGCACATAATCCGCATTAAGAGTTGATACTGGATTGCTCAAATGAAGATTGAAAATAAATAAATATTCTTAGCTCTATTTTCTATATTGGCTCAGAGCAAAGCGTCCACTAATCGTGTGACCAGAGAAAACGACTCACTCCTTTCACTCCTTTCTTCAGCTTATCGTCAATGAAGAGCGAGAGATACTCGGGTGAACGAGAGTTGAGGTTCAAGAAATACTCGAAGTCCCCTGCAATGGTCTGCTTGAATAAACGGTCGTTGTTAAAGGACTCTTGCAAGAAGCGATCAAACCGTGACTTCAGATCTAGAAGGCCCTAAAGAAAAGCAGAGAGAAAGAGGGAGGTTTGGACATAAAGGCTTTCCCACATTTCATGTGTTCTGCAAGTGAAGATATTATCCTGGTACCTGGATGTAGTCAACAGGGTTCTTGCCTTCTCCTTCCTCAGACACCAGAGCTTTGCCCTGCTCCCTCAGATAGGAGCTCATACACTCACACATGGTCTTCAGGCCATTTGGCACCCTGCTGAACAACTTGTACATGCAGGCCAGATCTGCACGCACACACACACACATGCGCACACAGACAGACAGACACACCACTGTGTCACTATGTAAATTTTCTATTAATCTTCTATTTAAAGTTCTGTTTTATTTATGCTCATTAAATGGTTCATTTTGAAGTTAGGAACAAAAAAAATCTCTAATTTATCAAATGCTTTTTTTCTTTGCTTGTGATAAATTAAAATGTATTTTGTCCTTTTATAATTAATACATATTAAGCTGCAAAAACAGTTCTTTCAGAAACATGTTTTTGCAAAGTCACAACTATGAATACAATAACGTGACTGATTATGTATTTAGTGTTTAGTGTTTTAGTGGACTGCCTAGTCTCACACAGAAACCACTTTCAATTTCAATTGCTGTGCAATTATATCAGTTAATTATTAAACTTATCATTTTTATCATTGAAAAACTCAAGACACGGGCAGTGGAATGAGCGCCGCATTTTTAGAAAAAGATGCAAGATACGAGCACAATGTTCAAACATGTCCATCGAGAGCACGTCTACATAAAAAAACTATGAAAAAGCAGCGCAGTGTAATGCAAAAACCTGTAAAGAACTACTGCTTTATGTTTGATATTTAATGTTCATGTTTAGCAAATGAATTTGTTTTACATTTACACCATGTTGAACTTCATGTGCGATGTAAATAGAATAAAACACATTTTTTTGAGTACTAAGGCCCATTAAAATACAGCCAGTTTTCAAGTGTTTTAACAAATAATCCTTCTGAAGTTTGAATGCTCAATCTTCTCATTCCACTAAGCTACACTACTGATGCAAAACAACCGCAATGATAGATGAGGATAGAGCACCTTCTGTCTTTCCATTCTTGAGCATGTGCACCAGGCCCGAGTTCTCCATCTCTACAATTGTCTTCATGTGTTTGGAGATCAGCTCTCTCTCCACCACCTTCACAATCGGCTCCTCCGTCGTTTTATCCAGGCAGTGTATCACTCGCTCGATCTCCTCGTTTATCCGTGCCTCCACTTTCTTTATGTACACGCTCGCACTGTTCTCGGCTAAAAACTTTTGACTTTCCATCTGAAAAATATTATACAAATTAAAGAAACCATAATGAGAAAAAAAAAATCTAAAGAAAACATCACATTAATGAACTAATTAAAATTTCAGTCATTATTTACTCACACCCATGTCATTCTAAACCCCCTGTTTCAAAAATATTTTCAAGGATTCTTCACAAAAAAGTCTGGTCTTTTCAACATTCAATTCAATTCAATTGTAGTCTCTTCAGGTGTAGTTTTTCTTTAAATGCCTCCTTCCTATTATGGACTACTTTTATGGTGCCTTTACAGTGATTCTGTCCTCTTTGGAGTTTGGTCACTGTGAACCTAATCATTGTATAGAAAAAAAAAATCTTAAAAAATAAGAAAAAAAAGTATAAATAAAGAAAGAAAGAAAAATTACAGTATACAGTACAGGTTTGGAACAACATAACAGTGAGTAAATGATACCACTGTTAAGCAGCTTCAGATTTTCATTTTTTGGGTCAACTTTTATTATAAAATGCTAATATACACATTCACTGTGACACAAACTACAAAGCAGCTGATAGAGAAATAGAAATGCAATAAAGTGTAATCTTGCTTTACCAACCTGAAAGAATTCAGCAGACATTTCTAAGAACGGGGCCTCGAAATCCTCTTCATAAACGGACCGTCCTTCCAAGCCCAAAATCATTAACATCTGACAAGCATTACGAATGGCACCCCTGAATGAAGACAAACACTTATTACAATACACACTGCAGTTACTTTTCCCATTACATTTAATGACCAGTCTGGGGGTTATGAAAAGCAGCCAATCAGAAATATAGTTTTATTTGTTTATGCTTTTTTACATTTCTACTTTTCTGTTTGTGACTTTGTGTCCTTAAAAAGTCTACAAATTTCAGTTTTATGAAATTTAATGTCGTAAAAAAATCTTAATTATCTTAAATGCTATAACAAACATCTCACTAATCATTTTAAGAGTTCTTAAATTTGGGGTGGAAAACAATGATTTGCGACACAGCCTAATGTGATTAATAAACTTCAAAAGGCTCATTTCATTAAATAAATACGAGCTCTGCGCGTTAGATAGTAAAAATGCAGCACTGTTGCACGTTCTACAGACTTGCGGTTTCACAATCAATGTGCATTTATGCCAAAAGACTGCTTATGATCTACAGCTAATGAATTATTACAATGGTTACTTTATGGTGTTTTTATTGTAATGTGATGTAGACGGTCATAAGAGTGCACATTTGATCTCCCTCATCTTTTTGAATGAGCAGCCGGCAACAGTACAGCATAGACATTTCAAAATAAGAGTCCCGGTGCATTTCGGGTGAATTTGGGCATTCGTATTAAATAGCATAAAGTTTTCTCTATGGTTAAGCATCAGTACGTGGCTTTAATATAATATTAGAGGCTTGCATTTTAATATTTATTGTATATTGTAATAAAATCTTAATTATCTCAGAAATATGTTCATGTTTAACATTTCCTGCATAATTACATATATACAGATCTATATGCATGTTAGGTAAATCACCTGCGTCGGCAGTGGCAGCACACGCATCTTAAGGATTTCTGATCAAGTAGATTTCATATGTAACTTTGAAAGAAAACAACAATCCTTTGGTAAGTTTTTATATTTACTTATATACTTAACTTATATTTAAAATATTATCTGTGCCGTTGTTTTAAATCCCAAATGTGGAATTATTTTTTTTAAATCATGTAGCATAAAATTTATTATATATCCAATTATAAGCTTTATATGAAAATGCATTTTGCTTCTACATGGTGACCACTAACCCCTCTGTCTATCGGCTCTGACTCTCAAAAGTCAAAAATGAACAAAGGGAGAAAGCATTCTGGGCAACAGAACAGAAAAAGGAAAAGGGGAAATGAGAAAGATTGAATTAAGCTGAAAGGGAACAATGCCCAAGTAGATATGAAAGATCAGTATAGGCTTAATTTATACATTTACCTATGAGTACTTATGAGGCACATCAGGATTTAAAAAAAATGTACTTGCAAAAAATGCAAGAAAAAAAAAATCTGGCATTAATGTGTGAACACTAGAAAAGGTAGGGTTTGATAGATTAAAAACAAAAAAGTGTTTGAGCACCATCAAAAACGGCCGTATTATGATGACTCGCACACAGTTTTCTGCATGGTCTATATGTGCGACGCTACTAAAACAAAGCAAAGACACCCACCTGTCCACCACTTCTCCTCTCCTCTCACGGGCAATCATGTCTAGTAAGGTCTGCTTCAGATGGTCCCGAATGCAGCCGTAACGAACCACCTGATCTCTGAAGATGATGAGACCTAGATTATAGACGTTCTCTACGTTATTCTGCTGAACATACACCCGGTCCTGTGCAAAGACAGAAGGGGAGACAGAGAGAGAAGGATGAAGCTCATAAAGGAGATAAAGCTCTTCTTCTCCAAGCAACGGTCCACTTGGTTGGAAACATAATACACAACCATCCAGAAGAGACAAGTAAAGTGTATTTGAATTCCCTTAAAGAAATACCAGTGCTTGGAATGGCAGCAAAAGAAAAGCTAAAGTTTTAGGCATTGGTTCTCCATAGAGCATAATATAACACTTGATGGTAACTTGTTGGTTAGTTTCATCAAAATACATACATGCATACATACATAAATGAATGCTGTCAATGGTGGGGAAAGAGTTAATAATGATTCAGGCAAATTTAATGCAATTTAATGGAAAACTATGTGAGTGGCAAAGCAGGATTTTGAGCAGTCTCTGGAGTCATAGCTGCATGCCGCCGGTGTGCAAAATTTTAGGATGCTCTTTAGTAATCTCCATAACCCAAATACTGGGGTGGGACAAAATATCGATATGGCAATGAATGAATTAAATAATTAATAAAACAAGGCGCTCTAAATAGATTTCCCTGCTCCCAACGTCGCTACCTCATGGCTCCTCGAGGTGGCGCTCAACACATGAATGAGGGAAATGTGAACATAAGTTAAAGGGATAGTTCACCCAAAAATGAAAATTAACCCATAATTTACTCACCTTCAAGCCATCCTAGGGTGTATATGACTTTCTTCTTTCAGACGAATCCAATCAGAGTTATATATAGTTATAGAAAAAAAAATATCCTGGCTCTTCCAAGCTTTATAATGGCAGTGAAAGGGTGTTTTTGTTAATAATCCAAAAGAAGTCCAATAAAGTGCATCCATCCGTAATAAAAAGTGTCCCACATGGCTCCGGGGGTGAATCTTTTAAAGGCCCCCTGAAGTGAATCGATGCGTTTTTGTAATAAAAATATCCATATTTAAACCTTTATAAACCGTAATCTCTAGCTTACACTAACTGTCGTACTCACGTTCATGGCCAGGATATTTTTTATATAACTCTGATTGGATTTGTCTGAAAGAAGAAAGTCATATACACCCCTAGGATGGCTTGAAGGTGAGTAAATTATGGGGTAATTTTCATTTTTGGGTGAACTATCCCTTTAACTGGCCTAAGAAAAATAAGTTTTTAATGGGATGGCAGACAGCAGTGCGAGTAAAATAATAGATGCCCCAGCCACGTTTAAGTCCAAAGGACCCACCTTGGCTTTTATACCATTGATGGGACAAACAAAATCGACAGAGTATGCAACATGCAAGAACTGCATTATTTGCATGTGCTTTAAAGCCTTGCCAGTTAAACATTTAATTTGCGTGTTGTTCTGACGTGCGCCTTTTCTGAGCGTCTACACCTGAAGTGCGCACACTAAAAAGCCAGTCAAACAGCGCCTGATTACTGGACTAAGTTATCTTTTGCATCTGCACGAATACTGTCAAAAAACACACAAGGTTTACATATAAACACAGTTGGTTATGTCCAAAGTGAAAGTAAACAGATGCGTGCAGCTCTTAAAGCGACAGCAGACTAATTGTAGTAAACATGCTACCGCTTGTCATTAAGGGGACAGTTCACCCAAAAATTTAAATTCTGTCATTATTTCCTTGCTCTCATGTTGTGCCAAACCTGTATTAATTTCTTTCTTGTGCTGAACGCAAAATAATATATTTTGGGTAACCAAACAGTTGCTGTTCCCCATTCATTTTGATGGAAGGAAAAAAAAAATACTATGGAAGGCTCTGGGGACCAGCAACTGTTCGGTTACCCACATTCTTCAAAATAACTTTTATGTTCAACAGAAGAAAGAAATTCATTCAGGTTTAAAACAACTTGAGAGTGAGTAAATGACAATTTTTAGCAGTTTGGACTTGAATGAAGAGAGAGAACCAGCACTTAACCTTTTCACAGGCATTTTGTTTTCATAGTTAGATATCATGATGTATCATTATAGGATTGTCTAGCAATATATCTATCAATTATAGCAGAATTGCTGTATTGTGATATTATCGGTATAGTGTCGTGAGGTACCCTGTGATTCCCACCCCTACTGTATAGATGTAGTAAAGATTAAACTTGTTTAAAAATCAGTGCTCTGTTATATTCTGTTCATTTTGACAGATGTTGTATGCAATAGCAACCAGTTCTCCACCACTGTGTTTTGCCAGAAATTATCACAAAATGCTTATTAGAAGCACTTATCTAAGTGATGGTTACAAAATTTTTGTTGCAAAGCTTTTAAAGAAATTCCTTGCCTTAGGGATTTTTTCCCCCTCTGGGAAATCACTTAATGGTTTTCATGTAACTGGGCCTAGAAATCTGTGTTGACACATCAAAACTACACAGGCAGCGCAGCACGCACACTGACAGAAGACGTTACCATTTTTATTTGACAGGTAATCACCAAGGTTATTTTCGTAAACGAAAACTAAAACTAAGACTAAAACGATTGATGAAAAAACAATTTTGTAAACTGAAATAAAATAAAAACGTCAAAATAATTGAAAAACTAAAACGAAACTAAACTAACAACAGTTATTGAAAAACTAACTGAAATAAAATAATAATTATCAAAAATAAATAATCGTTTTCGTAATCATTACGTTCTCACCCCTTGGCGGAAAAATATACGAGCTGTGTGGAGGTTTAGGGAAATAGCCTGTGATGGCGCATCACGCACATATCTGACGGAGAGACGCAAAGCTGTTTAAAGCCTGCACGGGTCCTGTTTGGTAAACGTGTACTAGCAGTACTTAACAGACCACCCGACCCATTATCTGACAGCAGCACTAATTTAATTCTGTACCAGAGGAGAACCGTTTGACATAAAGACCGCGAGTCGCGACCCGAACCGCACTCGCATTAAATCTATTACATCAGGTAAGCAAGATTATTTATTTTATCATGTAACACAAGCAATCAAAACAGACATGCAGCGCAACATGATAATTAACAGAAAAAAAGATGAGAACGCACATCCTTTCTGTAAACAACACAAAACTTTTGCCTAGCATCTTGTGATCACTCTGCCAGGCTTTTGAACAAATGTGCATTGGCTAAATCACATCATGCACACGCTTATAATTCTTTATAAATGAAAAGAACATTCAAATATAAGCCTTTACTGTTGTTCACAAAATAAAAACGAAACTAAAACTAACAAAAATATGAATGAAACTAATAAAAACTAAACAGAATTTTATAGAAAATTTGAAAACGATATTAAAATAAAACTAATTTAAAAATTAAAAACTATAATAACCTTGGTAATCACCTGGTTACGAAACACACATCTTAAGTGTGCAAAATATTATGTGAACCAAAATATCTGTTGCGTTCCAAAGAAGAAAGCCATAAAGTTTTGAAATGACAGGTGAGAGAATGATGACAGAATTTGTATTTTTGGGTGAACTATCCCTTTAACGCTCCCCTGCTGAAAGATGCAGACGCGCACACTGACCTCCAATTCTCCTGCAACTATAAAAATGGGAATTACAACTGGAAATACAGCGAACCAGAATGTTTGAGGCATATCAACACGGTGATGCCTTGCAAGCCCTGTAACAAACTACCACTCACATAGAGGAGCACAAAGACAAAATCCAGCAACATGCAAAGAAAGGTTGTCATAAGGACCCACCATGTACATCAAGATGTCTCTGATCATCACCATAGCCGTCTGGTGGTCATTCCAGGCTTGATTCAGTGTTTGCAGGAAGTTGTTATTCAGGGAGTTTAACACATCATCTCGTACCTTTTAACAGACAAAAATTTGACATAAGTACAGGATAAACAAGGCTTCCTGCTAAATCATATCAAGCCAGCAAGCGGAAACCCAACTTGGTGTGATCTGTTAATGAAGCACTCGTCTCACATGCAGTAGTACAGTGAACATCACACTTCAAACACACTCATTTCATGTATGGAAAAATATGGAACCGGCCCTCTTGTCTCTGTACTATTGTGTTTGATAAACACCATAGCGAATGCAGAAATCTGAACCGCTATTTCAAAACATTTAAGTGAGTGTCAGAAACTAGGGATGCTATCTGCTGATACTGATGATAGTTTGGTGGTAATGTCTTGAGCTTTTGTGCTGTCCTTATGCTGTCAAATGCTTAAGCTACAGTATAGACAGTATGATAACAGTCTCAGAAAATATGACAATATACAGTATTACACAATTTGATGCACTATTGATTCATTTGTAAATATTTCAGGTAGACCTACATGTCAGTTTTTCTTAAGGAAAAAAAAATCTCTCACAACTGATTGCTGTGTAAACTATACTGAAAACCCTTTAATTTGGTCCACTACTATAATATATTAAAGGTTAAAACTAATAACAGAACTCAAACTATTATATTCACCTGATATTTATTTTCAGATATAATAATAACACTCAAATGAAATTGTTGTATACAAACGTTTCAATTGAACATAAGACAGTTTTCATAGAAACTTCTTGTCTTCATGTCTGATGTATTCAAACATGCATAAATAATTAACAGTAAATAAGCTCCTCTCTAGATTTGTTCTTTTCTAGCTAACTAACCAACTGTGGACACTGCATAACTTTCCTGAGGTAAATGTAACGTTAAGCGACTTATTGTTCACAAGCTGTTTTAATCGTTGAAACTATTGAAACACTGATTGAGTGATTACATGAGACATCTCAGTAAGTGTACACTCTCTTAACATACCTTCTGCTATTCATTCATCTTTATTTTGCGCTATAACTTATTACAGTGAAAGAGATGATGCCGCTTGAACTGAAGCAGCTAAAGCCATCTGTCCCAACACACTTAAGAGCATCAAAATGGCATTTATTGTTTGATTTTCATGATAAAACGGGGCCAAATTTGAAAGCTGAGACTTTGTTTCTTATCAGAATGTTTGCTAAGGGGAGAAACCATGGACCAGGAAACCCTGGCTTTAACTACAGGTGATTCATAGGGTCAAACAGAACCTGCGTTAGCAGCGCTGTTTTTAAGAGGCGTTAAAGGGAGATTGCATTAAAACAATATTGCATTATTATTACCTAAATTCAACATTGGAGACACTTTCTTCATATATAGTACTGTATGACAAGTCACATGCAGTCTGACATGTTTTTCTGTGCCCTTTTGATTGACAGGATATAATCGGCTGATTTAAACCGATGTCAGATAGTGCTGATAACTGCTTTTATCTGCCGATACATTGGTGCACCCCTATCTGAAACTGACCGTAGGTGCACAACTTTCTAAGAGTGAATTTGCATTTTCATCCTTTTTTCGCATTGGTCTAAACCAGTGGTTCTCAACCCGCGGCCCGTCACGAATTCAAATGCGGCCCACCATGCTGAACACAATTTTAAAAAATTACTTTCAGTTTTACAATTCATTTTAGTTTTTACATTAATTTAAAAATTTACTAAATAAATATAAGCTATAGCTAATGTTTTTATGTAAAATAATTTTGTTTTTCATATATTATTTCAGACATGAGCAGTACTCACATAGCCTAATTAACGTTACGCATTTAAAGTAACGACCAAGCGGCCAGCGGCAGACAGTGAGCATATGTTTGATCAATTTAGCCTTCTCAAATCATCACGACTTGACTAAAATAAAATCTATAGATATAAAACAGTTCAAGCATATAACAATGTTTAAACGTTAAACCTAGATAAATGCGCGCTATATCCAATAGTTTGCGCAGAGAGTGGAAGCTGAAGCGCGCTTTGCAGGACATAGAGACGCCAGCGCGATAACTTGCATTTTTTTTCAGTGGATACACCATCATTTTTGCTCATAAAGGTAAGAGTAATACATCATTCGTAACTGTAAAGGGTCTACTTTTATTTGTGTGCACTCACAATATCAACAAAACGCTGTGCTTTTATAAAATAAAGAAATCAAGCATGATGCGCTTTCTGCCGTCTCTTCTTCAACAGGAGCGCTTCACAAAAATGAACCGAAACTCAGCGAATACATGCCTCACAGACATGATAAATATATCGATAGAAAGCTTTAAATTACTACTTAACAAAATAAATCAAAAACAAAAACTCTTTCATTATAATCATAATCCGTAAAGATGCACTTCTCTCTAAAGGCGCGTCTAATGAGGAGATGGCGAGTCTGGATCGGCAACTTCATCCTTGCGCCACCGACTCAGAAAACACTAGTTTATTAGTAAATAACTCAAATATCTCCTTACTTTATTATTATTTTGCAGTATTTCTGTTTCCCGTGTCTCACTTCAGGGGCTGCATCAGGTTGCACTGCGCAGACGCAGGCGACGTCACTTCCTCAAGCCCCAATCGCGGCATTATTTAGAAGACGAAAACCAAACAAAGTTAAGTCTGACACAGAGAAAGGGACCGATGGCCGGCCAGCCGGGGTTCGTCTTTATTTAAATTTATGTGTGTGTACTTCTAACATGTTTGGTTGGTAAAATAAATGTTGTAAATTCAAATCAGAGCGTCTTCCGTGTCTGGAATGGATGTATTCTTGAGTCTATAAGGCAGTGGTTCTCAACCCGCGGCCCGTCACGAATTCAAATGCGGCCCACCATGCTGAACACAATTTTAAAAAATTACTTTCAGTTTTACAATTCATTTTAGTTTTTACATTAATTTAAAAATTTACTAAATAAATATAAGCTATAGCTAATGTTTTTATGTAAAATAATTTTGTTTTTGATATATTATTTTCAGACATGAGCAGTACTCGCATAGCATAATTAACGTTTAACATTTAAAGTAACGAACAAGCGGCCAGCGGCAGACAGTGAGCCTATGTTTGATCAATTTAGCCTTCTCAAATCATCACGACTTGACTAAAATAAAATCTATAGATATAAAACAGTTCAAGCATATAACGATGTTTAAACGTTAAACCTAGATAAATGTGCGCTATATCCAATAGTTTGTGCGGAGAGTGGAAGCT
>NW_015633444.1:47022-89436 GCF_001515625.1 Sinocyclocheilus rhinocerous
GGGCCCGGGCTGAAATGCAGGGCTCTAGCTCTGATCTAGCACACAGAAAACGATTTGACTGAAAATTTATCAGAAGAGATGAAAGAAAGATTGTGGTCATCTACGCAATTCGGAAAAAGAGGCGGCTTTTCTGCATAGGTAGGCCTATGTTTTTTTTTTGGTTTTTTTTACTCTTTGTACAGCAGTTATTGTTCATTCTAAATTTATTTTTTAATGTAGAATACGTGTTACATAAATACATGAAATGTAGAACATATAAAAAAGTGCTCGTGGCTCGTCTGCCAGTGGGGGCCCCCCCACGCATTAAAGTGAAACTCCGCCTATGATTGTGCTGTTACTCCTTTCGAGCCGAATTTCACAAAATTGGGTTATTTAAGGGGAGTAGAATTATTTATTTCAATGAATGTAATCGATTCATAATATTTAGGCTATAATATTATAAATCAGGTTGGTTTGTATTGCTGACGTAATATGTAAATGATATGCGTGCGGCCCGCGAGACTTGCACTTGGACCATAGTGCGTCCCGGTGGAAAAAAGGTTGAGAACCACTGGTCTTAACAGACAATCTGAGCAAATTTTTGTGCCGAACATTCATGTTGGTACGAACTAGCCTTTACTTGTAATCTCCTCCAAGCATTACTTTCTACCCTCTGATCCCCTTTTTCCACTGAACTGCTGTCAGATCTTCCTGTAGCTTAAACAGTAGAGCACTGCATTAGCAACGTCAAGTTCACACGATATAATTCTCAGGGAATGCATGAACTTTGGACAAAAGCATCTACCAAATGCATAAACGTTGCACGTAACGTATTGTTTCTCGTGCCAGATCCAGTCATCGGCCAGGGGATCTGCCAACTGTGGAAACACTGTCACCCTCACTGTGGAGAAGAGACAGAGGCGTCTGGCTCTTACTTTGTTGATGAGATGTTCTGTGACCACCTCCCTGAGGCCTGTGTAGAGCTTCTCTCCATGCTTGTGCAGGACCATGGTGTAGGCGTTCCTGTAGAGCTCCTCAAAGCTCAGCCCACTGTTGTTTTTCCTCTGAATCTCCTGGATGGCATTTTTCAAGAGGTCCCAGATGTTGTTGACATACTTCTCATCCATGGTCATCTGAGATTAAATATAGAGAAGAAGCGATACATGAAGCTACCAACTGTTTGACACAATGAAGGTTACCCAAATTCAAATGTTATGCTAAATGTTATCTATTTACCGCAACATCCATACATATGGGCTTACAGAAGCAGCAACTTCCTCTTAAAGGGATAAGAAAATGAAAATCCTGCCATCATTTACTCACCCTAATGTTGTTCCAAACCTGTATGAATTTCTTTCTTCTGTTGAACACAAAAAAGAAGATATATTGTAACCAAACAGTTGACGGTAGCCATTGACTTCTATAGTTCTCCATACTATGAAAGTCAATGGGTACCAGCAACTGTTTGGTTACCAACATTCTTCAAAACATCTTTTTATATCCCACAAAAAGAAAGTAAGTCATACAGGTTTGAAACAACATGAGGGTGAGTAAATGATGATAAACATTTTAATTTTTGGTGAACTATCCATTTAAGGCTGTTCACACCAAGGACGATAACTTTAATGATACTGTAAAGTTTTAATAATCCTCCCAATTCTGTAAGAGTAAGGAAAACCAAACAACTAATGAAATTGAACAACAAAAACACTGACAGCTAAACAGAATCCATCCAGGTTTAAAGAGCTCAAGCACTTAAAGCAGCAGATGACAAAACGCGTGAAATAAACAATGTTATTGTGCTAATATATTTTTCACTCTTGGTGTGAACAGGCCTTTACTGTGGCTCATCATAATGTTGAATTGCAAACAGATTATAATATCAATCAAACCTAAATTAGACATTACACTAATCCACGCTGAAAAAAATATATATGTACATGTGATTGCATGACAATATCCAATATCATGTGGCATTTATCTTAAAGAAAGATAATTAGCTTTGAAATAAATAAATAAAAAATCTACGGTTTCTTAAATGCAGACAAAAATTACAGTGCCATTTTATGCTTATCAACAATGAATCCATAAAAACTATAGTCCATATACTCTGCAAGGACACCAGTGTGAACTTTAAGGGACAGTCAACAGCAAAACATGCTCAAAAATTTAGTTCTAAGAAAATATACAGCATTTGTTTGAATGGACGCCACTTGCTTTGATGTTTTATGACACTCATACATGGTAGTTTACTGTATCCATAGGACATGATAAAGGGGAGTCGTCTCAATTTTGAATAAATATGTTCTGGGTAGTCCATATTTGCTTGACATAAAACTGTCAAGAAAAATCATGCAGCTCTAACTTCAGAACAAGAGCTGCCTGATGGCATGATTCATCATTTTCTCACAATCCCCCTTCACTCTGGTCTTCACAGCTCAACGCGTTCTGGTTTTACAGTATATTCACCGTTTAGATCAGGGCAGCGGTGTGTGTCCACATCTAAACTCTCCGGCAGCATTAGTGCTACTGAACTCGTTTCCACGCAGGCAATAACTTAACGTGTCACGTCATACGTGTGACATAAACATGCAAACGGTACATGTATGACGCAAAACGTCGTCATAGGCAAACCGACCTTCCACAAACAGACACCGTTACTGGAACAAATTTACTGTTGATTGTATATGCTCACTGAGGGAACCGCTGCAGTGAAATCTATGTATTTGGGTCGCTGCGCATTTATTTGTGATCATCTGCTGCTGTTAAACAGGTTAGCCAGCTAACAGGCTAGCTGACTTGTCATTAGTAATCAACTTGGCGTAAAAGCAAAGCAAAGCTCCTAAACCTAGACCAAACTGACACTCCTCTCATGATGGTTATTTTGCTTATTTGTGGGATTTGGGAAAACACGGAGGCGGTGTGAAGGATTTGTCCGCACAGGCCTGTCCGCTCGAATCCCCGGAGCTCGAGTGACGCTCTCGCCGTCTCTGAGCGCTCATACTCACGGGAAAGGCTCGTATCCTCATCTTGGTGTCTTTTTTAGTGCCCCCTTTGCTGAGATTTGACATGTCTGGCTTATTCCCCGCCGTTGTCTCCTTTCACATGAAAGTCTTCTCTGACAAAAGACGGGGAGCACGTATAGTGAGTCAGCGCTGAGCCCCCGCTTGACCTTCTTTATGAGTCTCACTCCTCGGACTTGTTGACAGGCGCTTCGCGTTCAGCTACTTTTCGGGCTCCTAGAGATGGCGGACGCGAGAATCTCACAGACTCCGAGGAAGCTCTCGCGAGATCTTACAGAATCTTAAATGTACTGCAGACTGTTGAATATAGTCAGCCTTAGGCGCTTGACGTTGAGTCCTATATTCAAATGTAATGACATTTTGTCTATTATTTCTGCTATTCAAATAATATTCTTCCCCTTAGCAATAGCTATTAAATGAATTAATAGCATGTCTTTTCTATTAAGACAAACGACTGTAATTGGCCCACACGGAGCTGAGTAACAAGTATCACGTGACAATCTGTTTATTTATTTATTTGATATTATATGTTCAAATATAATGACATTTTGTCTATTATTTCTGCTATACAAATAAAATTCTTTCCCTTAGCAATAACTATTAAATGAATTAATAGCATGTCTTTTCTATTAAAGGGGTCATATGATGCTGCTAAAAAGAACATTATTTTGTGTATTTGGTGTAATGAAATGTGTTTATGCCCGGCTTGAGTGAGCGGATATCGTCCTCTTTTGGAAGACCAAACAAAGTAGCTTTGCTTTCACAACGAAGCGCACAGCGTCTTCAGGACATGGCGGCAGTGGCAACAATACTACAGTGAGAATAAAAGTTATGCCTTCTTTCTTTGCGTGAACATTTGGGCGGCGTTATGCAAATCTTCCCACATAGTGAGGTAGATATGTGGGGGCGTGTTTGAACGAGCCGTTTTAGGTAGGTGTGGCTAACTCTTAACTTTTATAAAGAATATCTCTTTGGATTTGAGACTTTAGTCTTTGCAACTTTACAGATCTTCTTTATGCACCAAGAGCTTGTAACACTCTAAAGAGAAAGGAAAAAATGAAATTGCATCATATGACCCCTTTAAGACAAACGACTGTAATTGGCCCACACGGAGCTGAGTAACAAGTATCACGTGACAATCTGTTTATTTATTTATTTGATATTTTATTGCAATCTTTAGAACAACAGGGCAATAACATAAATAACATCAAAACAAATACGAAAATCGCATGTCCATAAACAAGTACAAATAGTTACAAATTATTCAAAGAATAGATTTAAGGCTTTAAAATATTGTACACTTTTTTCGCCTTGTTATCTCTTGTTTCTTTTAATGTGTGCAGGTAGTGACCTATTTCTATTTTAAAATTTGTAAAATTAGTTTTTTCACTGGCCAGAATTTTCCATATATAACGAGTAAATTCACAATATACCGAGTTTTGAAATCAACAGTATACTCATAATTTTCTTTGAGTTGCAAATCAATCTTAGTACTTTTTTAACGAAAAAAAAGCCCAAACTATAGTTTTGTATAAATACAATCATAAAAAAAAGAACAATACTCTCATTTTCCTCTGCAGAAAACACACTTCAAGTCAATGTCTTTACAAAACTTTGCAATCACCTCTTTTACAGGATAAATACGATGCACAATCCTAAATGACAATAAACGACAATAAAGATAATTATAGATGGGAAATGGGAGAATTATTATTTAAAGCAATCAGAGACAGCGTCCGGGCTGCTAAGCCTTACACATTTCTTCACCCTGAAATGTCAATATAGATGCTATGTTACTTGATGTTCAAACAAAATAATATTCATATCATGCATCCTTTGTTTTTCCTGTCAAGGAACAAGGCATTTTTCTGTCAATGTTAGCTACATGATTTAAATGACTTAAAATCGGCTATTGAATCATAAATTACAATGCTTAAGTGTTATAAAATAATAAAAGATAATTAGCCTACCAAGGCTCCCATTAAGCCGTCAGGCCAAAAATAAACCAATGACACTACAATAAATTTGATTTTAAATAATTATTATAAAATACATTACATTTTTTATTGAGAAAATAAAACAATTAAGGTATGAAGGTACTGAGAGCTCAATACAGACAATAAGCTATCATGAAAAATAAAAATGAAAATATAATCAACCTTCTTTATCTCCTCTGAACAAAAACACAGAAAGCTTTAAACAAAAGGGCAGGTCTCTCGTACAGTCCACCACATCTTAAACTGTCTGATCAACACCGTCAGATGGAAAAGCTCAGAAGGAAACTCATCTTTTGGTCTGTGACTGTCAGTCTGGAACAGCTGAACCTCCAATAACTGCTGACAGCGGCGCCACCATAAACTCAATGAGAAGACAAAATAAGAACATAAAATAAAAACACATAGCGTCACATTAAGTAACAGTGAATTGATATAGGCTACTGATATACTGAGACAAAGCTATGTTCATTTAAACATACACTATACCATTCAAAAGTTTGTGGTTGGTAAGATTTTTTAGTCATGCTCACTAAGGCAACATTTATGAAATACAAATATAAAAAACAGTAATATTGTGAAATATTATTACAGTTTGTTTTCTGTGTGAATATATTGTAAAATAAAATGTATTCCTATATGATGCGAAGCTGAATTTTCAGCATCATTAAACCAGTCTTTAGTCTCTTCAGAAATCATTCTGATATGCTGATTTAGTGCTGAAAAAAACAAAACGTATTATTATTAAAGAAATTGTTTATTAAATGTCAATGTTCAAAACAGTCATATTTTCGTGGCAACTTTTAAAAAAAATTTTTTTTTAGGATTTTTGGATGAATAGAAAGTAAAAAATTTTTTTTTAATGTATTCACTGTCATTTTTTTATTAATACATCTTTTATTAGTATCATTAAAGCTGTTTGGCAAAACATTAATATTAACATATAAAGAGTGGTACACAAACCTGGATAATCCATCTGCCTTGGATGTGTATATGTGTATATATAAGTGTGTATATGTGTGTGTGTGTATTTGTCTGTTTGTTTTAGATAAGGTTGTGGAAAAATTCAGATGCTGTCTAATAATGGAATTTTTTGCTATATAGATCCCCTAGATACTTAACTTTTAATTGATCTACTTTATTTATTTATTTACTTAATTTTAATTAATTAATTAATTACCTAATTTCACTTTTAATTGTACTATTTTTTTTAAATTGAACTATTTATTTATTTAATTAAAAAAACTTTTTTGGCTAAAAATGTCCTGATCCTCAGATTCTCAGTCATCCGAGATTAGGATGAGTTTGTTTCTTCATCAGGTTTGTAGAAATGTAGCATTGCATCAGTGTCTCAGCAATGGATGCTCTGCAGTGAATGGGTGCCGTCAGAATGAGAGTCCAAACAGCTGATAAAAACATCACAATAATCAACAAGTAATCCACACCACTCCAGTCTGAGAAGCCAAAAGCTGCATATTTGTAAGAAACAAATCCATATAGGACATTTTATCTTAAAACCACTGCTTTCGGCTAAATTACCGAAATAGAGTCCTCTACCCATAACATTGCTTTCTCCAGTGAAAAAGTGGTCTGGTCTGAATCAGGAGAGAAATATGCACAGATCGATGCACAAACAGTCCAAAACTTTGATGTGATGGATTTTGAGACTTCAGTGATGAGACTTTTTCACTTCATAAGCGTTATTATAGATTATTTTGGACAGACGCCAGACCAAAAATAAACCAAGCAAATTAATTTTTTTCAGTGAATTATTAATTATTCTGATGTAACTTGCTCTTTGTCCTTTAAAAACAAATGTGTATTATCCACTCTAGCAGGGTTGGAACTAAACTTTTTTTCCCCCTCAGGTTCTTGCTGGTCCTTAATTTAAATTTAGGATACTCTTATACCCACTTTTTGATTTGTAGGGTCTTTAGACCCATCTGTATATATTTGTACAAATTACTTTATTTCTTATTCATGACCCTGGACCACAAAACCAGTCATAAGGGTCCATTTCTCGAAATTGAGATTTATACATCATCTGAAAGCTGAACAAATAAGCTATCCATTTATGTTTGGTTTGTTAGAATCGGACAATATTTGGTTGAGATATAACTATTTGAAAATCTGGAATCTGAGGGTGCAAAAAAATCTAAATATTGAGAAAATCATCTTTAAAGTTGTTCAAATGAAGTTCTTAGCAATGCATATTACTGATCAAAAATTAAGTTTTGATATATTTACGGTAGGAAATTTACAAAATATCTTCATGGAACATGATCTTTACTTAATATCCTAATGATTTTTGGCATAAAAGAAAAATCAATAATTTTGACCCATACAATGTATTGTTGGCTATTGCTACAAATATACCCCAGCGACTTAAGACTGCTTTTGTGCTCCAGGGTCACATATATGTCTACTGCTTTCTACTGCTCCTGTTTTTGTAATAAACCTACATCCACCATTGGCTCTGTAGTTTTTCAGGGTGGATTGCCACATATAGGTCTTTTTGCAGCCTAAGTCAGCCCAGTCAACATGTGAGATCATGTGATGATCACAGTGACATCACACCATTCTCATGCTGTGAATGTGATACTCACAGTGTGAATAAATATGTGAGCTCATTGTGAATTCAAAATGTCGAGCAGGTTGAGAGGAGGCAGTTCAAATATCGGTCACCGGGATGACTTTCTTCCTGTTTCTCAACACAGGCAAAACATGAATACGCTAAAATGATATTATAATGCCAATATGCACTGTGGCCTGGCCCTGCATTAGCGGAGTATTGGCAACTCCTGAAATGTTTGACAAGTAAGTGTAGAAGCTGAAGTTTGTGCATCTGAACACTGCTATTGACGTATTGCTCTCTGTGTTTCAAGATGTGTCATGTCTTTTCAAAGGGAAACAGAAATAGAGGTTAAAGGAACACTCCACTATTTTTGAAAATAGCCTCATCTTCCAGCTCCCCTAGAGTTAAACAGTTGAGTTTTACCGTTTTCGAATCCATTCAGCCGATCTCCGGGTCTGGCGGTAGCACTTTTAGCTGCAGCTTAGCATAGATCATTGAATCTGATTAGACCGTTAGCATCTCGCTCAAAAATGACCAAAGAGTTTCTAGAGTTTCAAGAGTTTTCTTAGTACACGATGTAACTACAGAAGAGACCGACGGAAAATTAAAAGTTGATATGATATCACGCAGTGCATGAAAATAGTCCCCAGCTAGGTAACTTCCAATAAGCCTAAGAATATAGCTCCTAGCCATATCGGCCTGTATGATATAACTACAGAAGAGTCAAGTTTTAAATAGGAAAAATATAGAAACTCTTTGGTCATTTTTGAGCGAGATTCTAACGGTCTAATCAGATTCAATGATCTATGCTAAGCTACAGCTAAAAGTGCTACCGCCAGACCCGGAGATCGGCTGAATGGATTCGAAAACGGTAAAACTCAACTATTTAACTCTAAGGGAGTTGGAAGATGAACCTATTTTCAAAAATAGTGGAGTGTTCCTTTAAGAAGTGAAAAAGAGTCACCAAACAAAACCAGCATCCGTCAGAAATATTTGTGTCAAATGCAGATACCAGGCTGAATAGAATACAAAATAAACAAGGAGACTGAATTTTTGAAATTCTTTGTTGATGGAAATAAAATATGAACTTTTACATGATGTTTGTGATATAACTGACCAGTATTAGAGAACTTTGACTGAGAGTTGAATGATTATGTAAATGATTACACACAGTGACTTTTAGCTCACTGACCTCACATTGTGACCACTTCATGAGTATATGGGAGCTCATGGTGAGATCAGTGAGATCTAATTGCTGACTGGGAAAAACATATTAAGTCTGGAGCATGTGCACCTGCTCACCTTTCATGAAAGATTCACATCAAACACACAACCCTTACCAAAAAGTAGTATACTTCAAGTTTATTCAAGTATATTTTAAGTATACTTTATGTAGTAAGTATACAAATATCAGTGTACTAGTAGTATACTTGTAAGTGTACTATTCAGTGGAGGGCAGGTGTGCACATGAGAGCGCTTCTGCTAGGTATAGCTCTTTGCCCTGGTCAGTTTGAAGGTGACTCACATATGACACCTCAGACACCCGGAAACGGCACTTGTCAGGGTTGAGGTTAAGATTTATGGCCCGTATTCTGTCCATGACCTGCCGGAGGTGCAGATCATGCTCTTCTCTTGTGCTGCCCCAAACAAGGATGTCGTCAACAACAATTGCTCATGACTGTCCTTCAAAGAGCTGCTCCATACACCTTTGGAAGACTTCGCTTCCCATGGAAATTCCATAGGGCATTCGGAGGAAGGCATTTTGCCCGCCGGGGTCATGAAGGTGGTCAGCTTCGATGACTCCTCACTGAGTGGCACCTGCCAGAATCCACACTTCGCATCAAGAATACTGAACACCTTGGCTACAACAAACCAGAAGCCACATGAAACAATCCAGTCGTACGTTGCCACGTTAAAAACACTAGCCAGAAAATGCGAATTTGGCATGCTGCACGACGAATTGATAAGAGATTAGTATGTGGCATTCACAATGACCGCACACAGCTGCTGAAAGAAAAAAAAATCTAACTTTAAACTCAGCTATCGAAATATGCATGCTACATGAGCAGTCTGAAAAAGGAAAGAAATAAAAAAAGAAGCAGGTACCAAAGAACTAAAAAAGGAAAGCGAAGTTTGTGCCGTGCAATATTCTACAAGCCATTTTAAAAGCTTTATATATTCTATTTATATGCATGTATTTATATTAATTTAAATAAGTTAATAAGCTAAATAAGTTGAATATTAAAAGTCAAAATAATCGCTTAATGCATTAGGGCTATCTGTCACTCCACTTTACTCACAGTTACTTGTTCCAGTTTGCGATCTTTTACCCAGAATAAAACCTGCAAGGCACATTTTAATGAGCAAAAGCTGATCTGAAATGTAAAAATGTACTAAGAACAGATTTTGTGCAACGAGGCATGTCACGCGCTCTCATCACTCATGTTGTGCTGCTTCTGTTAACAGCAGCGGACACTGCAGCTGTGCTTCTGCATGTTTGGGACTCCTGAGGCAATTCCGTAAATCGTCGATGTAGAAACACTGTATTCGTTGGAATTCTCGTTTATTGCTGGATGGAGTGGTATTGTTATTTTTTATTAAGCATGATGATCAAGGAGGTGAATGGTTGATCCATGGAATATAAAAAGAGGCAATAATTCAACTATCAGCTTTATATGCCCAAGGAAAACAACCTGACAGAAATGGTAAGAAAATTGCATTTTTATTTTTATTTTTTTAAATTATTTAACTAAATGTTCTGTATGGTATGTATTTAGGGCTATCTGTCACTCCACTTTACTCGCAGTTAATTGTTCCAGTTTGCGATCTTTTACCCAGAATAAAACCACATTTTAATGAGCAAAAGCTGATCTGAAATGTAAAAATGTACTAAGAACAGATTTTGTGCAACGAGGCATGTCACGCGCTCTCATCACTCATGTTGTGCTGCTTCTGTTAACAGCAGCGGACACTGCAGCTGTGCTTCTGCATGTTTGGGACTCCTGAGGCAATTCCGTAAATCGTCGATGTAGAAACACTGTATTCGTTGGAATTCTCGTTTATTGCTGGATGGAGTGGTATTGTTATTTTTTATTAAGCATGATGATCAAGGAGGTGAATGGTTGATCCATGGAATATAAAAAGAGGCAATAATTCAACTATCAGCTTTATATGCCCAAGGAAAACAACCTGACAGAAATGGTAAGAAAATTGCATTTTTATTTTTATTTTTTTAAATTATTTAACTAAATGTTCTGTATGGTATATATATTTTGCTTTATTGATTTTTTATTGGAGTGTATACAGCTGCGTGCATAAATAACCTAAACGTACAATATTGGCTACACCGATCATCCTCACTGTACAATGCGTAATTCAAAATACGGAGAAAATACCTGTCAAAAATCAATAAGGAAAAAATCCTTCATATTAACACAGTACATTGGACCTAGTACGGACCTATTTAGAGTGCTGTTTACAAAAGTTTACATCCCCTTGGCTTTTAATAGTTGTGTACGAGTCCCTCATTTGTCCTTATATAAAAATAAAATAGGCTACCTATCCCAACCTGATATTATGATAAATTTGTGAAAAATGCCCGAATATGAAATTGCCAATTGAAGAAAAAATTATTCTAATTTAAGAAGTTAAATGTTTGAAACCAACATACAAAACCACTTATAGAGAAATATACGCATTGTGTATCAGAACTTTTGACTTACAACAGTGACAACTAGCCTTGGTCTTATGTATTATTATTGCAAATGTTAATTCAATCTTCAGTATTAGCTACAAAACATGTCAAATGGCTAAATGCGTTTAACTCTAATGTCCAGTATGGATTCATCAACACATGTCTGAAGTCTCTAGTGATTGACAGATTTGGAGAAGAGACGTGGGACAAACTCAGGTGAGCATCCATAACACTGAATTACTTGATTATTTTACACACATTTTCCAAGAGATTGTGTTAATGTCTGTGAAAATGCCTTATAAAATGATGTGGAGAAAAAAACTGATTTTGTTGGGATTTCTGCAGGGATGCAGCAAGGGTTCAAGACACTTTCATGACTTATGAAGTGTACACAGATAACATCACCATGCAGTTAGTGTCAGAGGCCTGCAAGATGCTCGGTAAAGCACTTTCACTTCTAAAGACTTGGTTTGATTTTCAGAGCAGCCAGTATTTATTAAAAGTGCATTGGTTGTTCTTCATTGTAGTTCATGCACATTTTCTTTGTTTATCCAAAGACCTTGAGCAAAGTGTGGTGCTGGGGCAGTTTGGGGAATATTTTTTCGAGTTCTGCAAAAGGGCTGGATATGATCATATGCTGCGCACTCTTGGAGGAAATCTGTTTGAGTTTATGGAGAATCTGGACGCGCTGCACGGCTTTCTCTCTCTTTCCTACAAGGTCGAGTGAGCAGGACATTAATATTCTCATAAACATCTTGAGGAGAATTTCGATCAAAGACTCTGTTTCATAATTTATTTGTTAATCCAGAATGAATAGTACACTTTTGATGTGCGAAATAAGACCTTTTATTCTCACTCAATAATGCTTTTTCTTTATTCGTTAAATCATTCATTCATTGATTCATGCATTCAGAATCAGTTATAAATATTTATTCTTGTGAGAAGAACTAGGCTACAATACCTCTAGAGTGATCTCTCGTATGCACAGACAAAATGTGCAAAATTCATATAGTAAATCTCTGTCTTCATTTTATTTTAGGAAATGAATGCACCATCATTCCGTGTAGAAAAAAACAATGACGGCTCCTTGCTGTTACACTACTACTCAGACCGACGAGGTCTTTGTCATATCGTCCCTGGTAAACAAATACTGATCTATCTATCTATGTGGATACACTGTAAAAAATGACCGTGGATTTAACGGTAAAAGACTGTAAAAATGCTACAGTAAAAACCTGTTAAATGGTTAATGGTAAATTCCCCTACTATATACGGTGAAAAACTGTATTGGACATTACATGTATTGGACATTAATTTTACGGTAGTATACCATTTTTGGAAGTGAAAAAGACCGTATAATTTACAGGGAATAACCGTAAATTGACATTCCCAGAATTCCCTGCATTACATTTCAAATGTGATGTTTTTTTGTTGAAATAACTATGTTTCTTAGTTTTTTTCTTATCAGTTTTGTATATTAGGGTTGTGTGTTACACCTAATGTTGTTAAATAAATGTTTATTGCATTATTTCAGTTTCATGTGTCTTACCATGATGGTGTTTAGTGTTTGTGTGAATGACACTGTGCACCGTTTTTTTACCGTAAATTTTACGGATTTTTTTAAAATGTAGCCATACTAAATAATTAGGAAGTAATCAGATTTTCTAGTTGACTGAGTTCTAATGCTGTAGGTATCATCGGAGCTGTAGCCAGAGACTTCTTCAACAGCAAGATAAACATGGAAATTGTGAACCAGAGAGAGGAAGTCGAGAGGATGGGAACAAAGGAGCATATTGTTTTCCTCATCACCCAGAGCCCAGTGCCTTCAGACAAAGTATGCACTGAAAATGTGTGTGTGTTTTTAAGTATACGTATATGTATCATCATGCTTTAATGATTTCACAGTTATATACAACTTAGTGTTTTGTTTGGGTTTATGCAGTCTAGTGAAAAATACACCTATACTGTTTTCTTTCCAGGACTTTTCTGAAAGGTCCATGCAGAAGAAATCTCTAAATCATGTACAGAAAAACCACTGGGACACAGTCAGAAACTTTGTACATCCAGAAAAGGGTAAAGATGGGATACAACAAGTGTATTATTTGAATTCTACAGTTAAATATAACTCTTAACCGAGCATCCTTTTTAATCAGTAAAGCTAAATGATTTTTTGATCAAGGAACTGATTTTCTGATGAGGTCTGACTCGTTATCAGCAACATTCATACATTTTCTGAACACATGAATATATGTGTATTTTTCCTGAGATGGATTTTAGAGTAAACGTAGTTTGAAATTTTGTATTTCTTGGTGTTTGTATTGGGGATTAATTAGATTTTTCTTTCCACCTCAGGTAAAACTTTACGGGCATTTGAGCCTGCGTATCCAGATAACCTGTGCATCGATCTGAAGACATTTTGCAATGCCTTCCCTTTCCACATAGTGTTTGATGAAGAAGTAAGGGGTGATTGAGGACATTGTTTCTTCAAACAAAGTATTTGAAATCATTACATTCATTGCATATTTAAAGGGGTCATATGATGCGATTTCAAGTTTTCCTTTCTCTTTGGAGTGTTACAAGCTGATTGTGCATAGATAAGATCCCTGAAGTTGCAAAGACTAAAGTCTCAAAACCAAAGAGATATTCTTTATCAAAGTTAAGACTCTGCCACGCCCCCCTAAAACGGCTCGTTCTAACACACCCCACATATCTACCCCCACTATGTGGAAATATTTGCATAATCCCGCCGCAAATGGAGAGAGAGAGAGAGGGGGTCACATCACAGTGGAGTCAGCTGTCTTAACCGTGGCTTGTGTACTGCAAACACATACCAGCTTCATCACTGTGTCTGTCACGTGACTCTTCCCCTTTCGGGCTCTGTCTTTAGATTTATTTTGAAAGATGAAGCTCGCGATTATGGAAAGGGGGCGTTACATTTCCGACGAGTGCTTGCGGTGTTCGGCCAATCACAATGCACTGGGTCAGCTGGCCAATCAGAGCGGACTGCGCTTGTCAAAGGAGGGGGCTTTGTAGAAAACGAAGCGTTTGAGAGAGGCGGGGCATAGAGGACCTACAATAATGTACAGTATCTGAAAAATAATGTGTTTTTGGAACATTAAAGCATATCAACATATTCTGTTACACCAAATACACAAAATAATGATCTTTAAAAAAGCATCATATGACCCCTTTAAAAATGGCAAGTTGCCAGTTGTGACAGACATGTTGAGGCTGTTATCTGCTATCTGCTTACAGATAGTTTGAAAGAATAGTTTTTAACATTTTCTGCATTGCTGAGTGCTGAATATTTTGAACAATGTTACATCATCGCTCTTTTCTTCTTTTACTCATTCAGCTCCAAGTCAGACAGGCAGGGGTGACTATTCAGAGAATCGTGCCAGGGTTACAGAGCTGCTGCGGCCAGCTGCATCAATATTTCACCATCCAGCATCCACAGGTGACTTTCAACATCTGCAGCATCCGCAAGTTCATTAATAGCCATTTTGTGTTGCGGACGCGAAGAGACAGAATGCCTATGGCTTGGAAAGAGCGACCCATGCTAGAGCTGAGAGGTGAGAATTCTAGAAAAGGTTGACTTAATGCATGTATTTATTGATCATGTATATTATGTAAGACTTTTATTACGCTTAATTCTGTATTTCACCATTTCAGCCATTTATAATACCTGATTATTACTGCTGTTCTGTCTAATATTCTGTTTTTCCCCTGTGTCTGGAATATGAGCAATATGTGCATTCATTGAAAGGATAGTGGTGTGGGGAACACTGTATGTGGCTTTACAAATCCTAGAGCATCTAGAACAGTGGTTCTCCAGCACTGTACATTGTAAATATCTTCAGGTCTTGGAATCTCTAACATGTGTTTGATTAGGGAGACATACAGAATGTGCACAGCTGGGGGAGCTCCAGGAACAGATTTAACAACCAATGCCTTAGAAGAATGCATTCTGAACCATCAGCTTTCTGAATAATAGCGTAGATGCCTTTTAGGCCAACCCCACATATTGCACAGTCTGTATACTTGATTATTTTATTGTATATTTATTTTCCAGATTTATGTATTATAGACTTTGACAGTCCTTTATTAACTACATTTAGAAGGATTTTTTGCATTCATTAATTCTCAGTGCCGTGCACAGTGCAGGCCTCTCATAATTATTTAAAAAATAGAGTTAATACTGTTAAACATTAATTATGCTAATTAACACTATACATATAGGTTTGTTGCTAACCAAATGAATCAGTATCAACTAAATCCATCTTATCATTTATAAAAACAGATTTACACTGAGATTAATATTTTATGAGATTACTGTTTTAAATATAACATTTTGAACAGAAATATGAAATGTTAGAACATTTTAAATTATACTATTATATATGAAACTAAAACAGCCAGTAGGTGGCGTCAAGTCTCATGCGTAAATAAATTTCATACCAGAATAAGTAAATTATAGAATCATTGATTCAAACGATTTGTTCAAACCGGCTGATTCATTCATGAACGAAGCAGGTGGTCTTTATGAAAGGCCAATTGAATCACTGACTCACCCGATTCATTCAAAAACACTGATTCATTCAAGAACGACACACTGCAACTTCTGCTTTGTTTGTAACCATTTTCGAGCAAAAACTGTCAAAATTGAGACTGCCTAAAAATGGTCAGTTTATATAATTAATTTGCATCATATTTAAATTGATATTGCTTAACTATATTATGTAACTATTAGGGCTGCACAATTCATCGAATTTCTAATCACGATTACAATTATGGATGCCATAATTACGTAATCGTTCAAAGCGGCATATTAGCTATGTAAAAAACAATAACTCATAGAAGGGCAATCCACATCATGAATTTTTATCAGTTTTGCTGGCATGTCCGACCTTCACGTCAACGCCAGACTAGCATGTGGTTAAGCTTAATGGAGGGCTATTGCCTATTGCCGATTTACGTCTTGATTGTGGTGGCTGTGACATGAGACTTTGAAGAGAGGCAGGGGCTTGTAAGCTCTCACAGAATTTGAACTTAAATGCAGTTGTCGGGCACACACTTAACTGAGAATTTATGCCACACTGGCCGAATTTGAATAAAAACTAAAATATAGAATAAAAAATGTCTTGCAAAAGGGATCTATCTGTGCTCGCACCTGTTAATTCTAATTGTCAATCTCATCTTTTTATCTCATTGTGTCCACCTCACACATTTTTGTACCTTTAGGGAATATCAAATGAGCCTCTGTAATTCTTATCTGTAACTTCAGACTGCAGCTACAACCATATTTAACATTCCCAGCATCCCTCTTTGTATTCGCTTCTATACCTCTCTCCTTGTCTGTTTCTTACATCCTTCTCACAGGACAAATGTTATGGATGCCTCCGTTGCATTGCATGCTGTACCTAGCTTCACCATTACTTCGCAGCTTGCAGGAGCTGGAGGAGCACTGCATGCACCTCTCTGATATTGCTCCACATGACGCTACACGTGACCTGATCCTGCTCAACCAGCAGCGACTGGCGGAGATGGAGCTCTCCAACCAGCTAGAACGGAAAAAGGAAGAGCTGCATCAACTCTCAAAACACCTTGAGGAGGAAAAGCAGAAGACGGAGAATCTACTCTATGCCATGCTGCCCAAACATGTTGCCAACCAGCTAAAAGAGGGCAAGAGAGTGGAGGCAGGTGAATCAAACAGAAGGGTGGATGGTTAGGAGAGCAAACAATGCGAGTATGGTTTCTGTGAGACAATAGATGTGCGCCTTGTAGTGTAAAGCTGGGGTTCTCAACTCTGGCCCTCGAGGTCCATTTTCCTGCAGAGTTTAGCTCCAACTTTAATCAAACACTCCTGAACAAACGAATCAAGGTCTTCAGGATCACTAGAAAGTTACAGGCAGGTGAGTTTGATCAAGTTAGGAGCTAAACTCTACAGGAAAGTAGACCTTGAGGGCCAGAGTTGAGAACCCCTGGTGTAAAGCTAGGCAGTCATTCCAATGCCTAAAGTATACTTCGGCCGTTCACATTCCACTATGCTAGACACAGATGGAGCAGAAATCAGAAAATGAGGTATACAAAGGCCTTCAGTTGTAAGAAATTATGTACTTATTTGATTCACAATATTTCAACTTTAATTTCCATCCAGTAATTACACAAGCACCTTTCAGGTTGCCCAGAAATAATCCCTGCAAAGACTGAATAACAGGTTTTAGGGCATAAAATTACAAATGCACAGCAAGATTCAACAGCTGTGTCTGAAGCGCAATTGGAGATGAAAGAGAGGGGAACATGACCAGGAAAGGATCTTAAACTATGATTCAACATGTCTTTAGCATTTTCACCAAACTTAAAATGGGTTCAGCTATCGACATTGGCTGGTCCAGAAAATGGACAGATTGACAAAATTAACTGAATGGACTGCTGTAGGCCAGTGATGGACTTCTTGTTCATCGAGATGGAAAACAACAAACAATATATTGACTTGTTTAAATTTTTTTCTGAATTGAAAAACAAACAAACCAAAACAATATAATTAAACATAGTTAACTAACACACCCCTGGTTGGAAATCACTGCTCTAGGACAGTGCTTCTCAAACCTGTCCTGGGGACCTCCAACCACTGTACATTTTGTATGTCACCCTAATAAGCCACACCCAGTTCAAGTCTTGCGGACTCTACTGATGAGTTGAATCAGGTGTGTCCAACGAGGGAGACATACAAAATATGCAGTGTTTGGGGGTCCCCAAAACAGTTTTGAGAAGCACTGCTCTAGAGCAGTGGTTCTCAACTCCAGTCCTCAGGACCCACTGCTCTGCACATTTTGTATGTCTCCCTTATTTAACGCACCTGATTCAGATCATCAGCTATTGTATGTCTCCCTTATTTAACGCACCTGATTCAGATCATCAGCTCATTAGGAGAGAGATCCATGAACTGAACTGAGTGTGTCAGACAAGAGACACATACAAAATGTGCAGAGCAGTGGGTCCCGAGGACTGGAGTTGAGAACCACTGCTCTAGAGCATCTTTGGCTCAGGATTTATTCTACTCTATGCATTTTCTTGGAATAATTGCTGGACAAAATGCACAAGGAGGACGTATAACACATTAATACTCTACTGTTGGGGACCATGATGCAGAGATAATAAAACCCTTCTATAAGGTTCTATGAACTTATGGTGTGTGCTGAAGTTGCTTATGTCTAAGTGTAGTCTAGAGCAGTGGTTCTCAATTCCAGTCCTGGGGGCCCCCTGCTCTGCACATTTTTCATGTCTCCCTTATTTAACACACCTGATTGAGATCATCAGCTCATTAGTTCAGTTCATGGATCTCTAGAGAGTAGTTGAGCAATAGGTCTACTTGCAGCTCATGTGTCATTCGAACATCCATGTGACAAGTAGGGTGGGGCCGAGAGCTGTGGGAGCAGAGTGAGGCCGGTGGAGTAAATAATAATGAGCGACACCTGCTCCACACACCTATCTCGAGTCCCACGGAGGAGCTCCGCAGGGATAAAAGGAGGAGTAATGACAGTGAAGGATGAGAGAGGACAAGGCCTGGGACTTTTTAGTTGTAGTTTTGTTTATGTTTATGCAGGTAGTCTGTGAGGGGCTGTCGCTTACTTTTGTTTTGTTATTAAAGTTTTATGTTTAGTTAAACATAAACATAAAAGGTTGTTGGTGCTCAGGTGCATGATCATCTCTTGGTGAATAATCTATATGGACAATTTCAATTAGGTTTTCATTCTTATTATAGTACTGAGACTGCCCTTGTCAAAATTTCTAATGATTTATTGGTAGCAGCTGACTCGGGACTCCTATCTATATTAATTCTTCTTGATTTAACTTCAGCGTTCAACACTATTTCCCATGAAATCCTATTAGACAGACTGCGGTCCATTGGAATTGTAGGTACTTCTCTGGCTTGGTTCACATCTTATCTCTCGGGTCATACTCAACTTTAAAGGCCAGTTTAAATCTAATTCATCACGTGTTACTACAGGTGTCCCACAGGGTTCAGTTCTGGGCCCTTTATTATTTAGCATTTATTTCCTGCCACTTGGAAACATTTTCATGGAATATGGTATTCATTTTCACTGCTACGCCGATGACACCCAGCTCTACCTGTCTTCAAAACCTACTTCTAAACTTCCTTCATCCTCTCTTTCTAACTGTTTGTCTGAAGTTAAAGCTTGGTTTTCAAGTAATTTTCTTAAACTTAACAGTAATAAAACAAAAATACTTCCTGTAGGTACAAAAAGTAATTTGTCAAAGACCAGTACTTTCTCTGTGTATCGATGGTTCTACAATTGCTCCTTCAATGCAGATTAAGAGCTTGGGTGTTATTCTTTTGAAGCACATATTAACAAGGTTACTCGGATGGCTCATTATCACATACGTAACATTAACCGCCTCCACCCAGCCCTCTCAACGAGGAGCACTGCCATTATGGTTCATGCTCTCGTCACTTCACGTATTGACTACTGTAATGCTCTTTTTATGGTCTTCCTGTTAAACTTTTACACAAGTTACAGTTAGTGCAGAACTGCACGAATAGTTACTAGAACTCCTACTATGGAACACATATCTGCTGTTCTCCAACAATTGCACTGGCTTCCTGTTAAACAGCGTATTGCTTCTTGTTTATAAGGCATTATAACCAGGCTCCTTCTTACTTATCTGACATACTTTTAACATATACTCCCTCTCGAACACTCAGATCATCGTCTACATTTAGTACTTCGTACATACGTACATATAGTACTTCCTCGTATACACGTTTGTTTTCTATGGGATCTTGAGCTTTTAGCTATGCTGCTCCTCATCTGTGGAATTCATTTCCACAAGACTTTCGTAATAGTGACTCTCTTCCTATTTTCAAATCTCGTTTGAAGATGCATCTTTTTAGGCAGCCATACTGGTGATATTTTTTTTATGTATTTTCTAATTCGTTGTAAAGCTATGAATGTGGGCTTTGAATTTTATTGTTGCTTGTTAACTGTTTTATGTTTTATTTGCATGTAAGGTGTCCTTTAGTGTCACACGAGGCGCCCATAAATAAAATGTATTATTATTATTATTATTATTAAATGTCTACCGGTTCCCGCCTCCTCCTTCTCTTAACTGTGAACTGCGTTACAATCCAATCATCCAAACAAGTGATGTCTTGGGCCATGCTGTGCTCTGTCAGAATCAGAATCAGAATCAGAATCAGAATGAGCTTTATTGCCAGGTATGTTTACACATACGAGGAATTTGTGAGAGGACTCTTCATTTCATTTCATTTCTGAGTGAAATGAATAATGAATAGATGACAGGGTTTGATATTAGTGCACTTCGTCGCTGTCTCTAGCTCGTAACAGACTGATGGTTGGAGAGGGTTAAAGATGTTCTGCCCAAAATATCAAACTGACGTCAACAGAAAAGAAACACCAGCAAATTTTCAGATTTTGCTTAAAGATTATGAAGACAAATAATTTTTTGTTTTCTTCTGTGGATTACCTTGCACAAATGATTTGTTCGCCCGAAGGTTAGTAATGTGTGCTAACTAATCAAATGGGGTCAATTTTTATTTCATGCAGACTTTAAAATGTAATAAAATGTCTTAAATTCAGTTTGATAAAATTTTAAGTCTTAAAAGGTCTTAAATATATTAAATGGTATAATGAAAGTATTAATGATCATTTTAAGTAGTCTTACATTTGGGGACAGAAAAACAGGAACTGTGACACAGACTATTGTGATTATAAAATTTCAAATGGCTATGATTTAATGAAATAAATGTGGCACTGTGGCATGTTCTACAGTCCCGCCGTTTCAGGGCAGTTCACGATCACTGAATACCACACATTTATGCAAAGCGATTGCTTATGAACTACTGCTGATGAATTATGATAATGTTTACTTTACGGTGTTTATTTTTTAATATGTTGTAAATAGTTGTAGGAGTACATATTTTATCTCTCTAGTCTTTTTTAAAGAGCAGGTGGAAACAGTAAGACATACATTTCAAAATAAGAGTCACGGTTTATTTTGGGCTTGTTTATAATTAAAAGTCACACATAATGCATAGTATTTTTTTCTGCTTTTCTTTTAGGTGAGTTTGAAGAGTGCACCATCCTCTTCAGTGATGTGGTGACCTTCACCAACATCTGCTCTGAGTGTGAACCCATCCAGATTGTTTCCATGCTCAATTCCATGTACCTGAAGTTTGATCGTCTTACCACTGTGCACAATGTTTACAAGGTGAGCCTTAGTCTTGAGGATTTGTCTTGTGTAAAATGCAATGCTAATAATTTTGATATGTGTTATAACATGTTCTGCAGGTTGAGACAATTGGAGATGCTTACATGGTTGTTGGTGGTGTGCCAATCCCGATGTCAAGTCACACAGAGCGTGTGGCCAACTTCGCCCTGGGCATGATCATAGCTGCAAAAGAGGTCACTAACCCTGTGACTGGTGGCCCTATTCAGGTGATTGAGGGTTATCTTTGATTAATACAGGGGTTGCAAACGTTGGTCCTGTTCTTCTCAAACTGACATTTCATCCCCAGCTGTTTGGGGGTTTAGAAGAGAGTTTGAATTGATTTTTGGAGTTTTGTGTCCCAGATCCGGGTGGGCTTGCACAGCGGACCGGTCTTGGCAGGGGTGGTTGGTGAGAAGATGCCTCGGTACTGTTTGTTTGGAGACACAGTTAACAAGGCCTCCCGCATGGAGAGTCATGGACTGCCTGACAAAATCCACCTTAGTCCCAGTGTTTATCAGTGAGAAGCATGAAAATATGTCCTCTCTCTTACTTCAATTAATCTCTGTTTGGCACTGTAAAGATACAGTATATATAAACATTAACAGATAATATTAATATATTCACATAGATTGACTTCAGATGAGAATCTTAAATCTTTTGGCTGATTTCTTACCAGTGCTCTAAGAAATAAAGGCTATCAGATGGAGGAGCGTGGAGAGATCGAGATAAAAGGTAAAGGAAGAATGCGCACCTACTTTCTGCAGAGGAACCTAAAAGTCACAGAGAGTGAGATCATGGGACTTCTGGTGCACGACGCCGACTCAGACAGGAAGTTGAATCATTCTACTCGAGACTGTGCTTCACAGCTACCTCACTATAGGCCAGCATTAAAAGGTCTGTTGAATGTTTGTTCGTTATTAGGTTACCAGTCATAAGCAATGGCATATGTATTGGTGTCCCACTATACATTCTTAAGCCCAAAGTATACTTTGGTTTTTATGCGAACACCAGATTTCATTACCAGAATAGTAAGTGCGTACTGTACACGCACCACCCAATTTTTGTAACCATGCGTACTTTATATGCACAAGTCGCACATGCGCTTTGAATTTGTTTTGCACTAATCAGTTGTTCCACAAAGTGGCAACACTGTCCCGGGCCGATGTTTCACAGCAGAAAATGAAACTAAAGAGACGGAACAACAAAATAGCAGAGACTGCAACAACAGACGTCAGATTGACATGCGCTTGTGTGAGAGGGTTATGAGATAGCAGCAACTTTAGTTTAAAAGAATACAAAGATAATTTTATCAGTCATAACCTATAAATAGCATAGACACTGGACAAAGACTAAACTTTCTTGTGCGCATGTGTTTGTGCACACTGTCAAATGTAGTATATTTTGAAAGGCTATGCATTTGACCTTGGGCTTTAATACTTTGGTTTTTAATCCCATTGTTTATTGGGAGAACTTTTGTTAGATAAAACATTGTATTAAATGTATTTGATTACTTATATATCATTAGTCTATTTATAATTGCTTTTTTTTTTTTTTTTTGCATAAACATTAACTAGTTTGAATCACATCACTGTACATCAGGGTTTTAACCTGCATTCAAGATTCAGTATCAGGGTTGCAAAAACTGCAAAGTTAAAAGAAGTCCATCTAAAAATGAAAATTCATTTATTCACCCTCAAATTGATCCAAGCCTGTATGAATTTCTTTTGTCTGCTGAACACAAAAGATGATATTTTGAAAAATGCTGGCAAACAAATAATTGCTGGTCCCCACTGACTTCCACAGTATGGAGAAGAAAAAAAATACAATGGAAGTCAATGGGGTCCTCCAACTGTTTTCTTACCTAAATTCTTCAAAATATCTTTTCATTTTAATTTGTTGGTGAATTGTCCCTTTAATATAAAATAAACATAAAACAACACATATAATATTTAGTTTAACAATTTTGGATTGTTAAGCATCTCCGTTTGTTGAGAAAAATATTTGGTACATTTTTATGACCTATTTTGTACCGGTACAGTACAGTATGTACTGTATATGCTTTCTATAAGAACAGAAATATTACTTGCTAGTTTAGAGTCATACATTTTTAGAGTGACACATTGCATTGCACCATTCCAGAAGAAATTAATTGTATTAATAATGAAAAAAATTACTGTATAAAACATCAATTAAGTTACTGTTTTCTATATGTAATTGTCCTCTGTTCCTCTTCTATCTCTCCCTCTCTTGAAGCTACCCAGAGACTACAGAAAGGAGACAGTTATCCATTGGTACCAATGAAATATGGAGATAGTCCTACAGAGAGCAAACCTCCCACACGATTGACTGAACCTCAGCACAGCACTATAACAGGTACCACCACGCAGTACAGTAGAAATAAAAAAATGTAATACAACCTTTTTTAAAAAAAAATGATGTTTTATTGATAACAAATAGATGCACTGACATTGTAACATTGAATACTCTGTTCACTAACAGGTAAACCGCGAGATTCTGAGAGTTACGGTAGTCTTTACAGCAAGGACGAGCCCTCTGAGCTCACAAAGGACAGCACACCCAACAAGACCGAGAATAGGAAACCTTCAATTCAAGAACGCAGCAGACATGTTCACACTAGGTTCTGCTTGTTATTCTGACCCGTTTCTTGAGCCCAGAAGTATCCAATATGTTACACTGTAACTCTAAAAAGTTTAATATAATGACATGAGCTGTTAATATGGAAAATGGCTGTATATTTTCTACACCTCAGACAGTCTATGAGGTAAATATATATATATATATATATATATAGCCTTTAGCTGTGAATATTTTCACTTTATGAATTTCACAAATGTGGGGCTTTGTTTTAGCTTCAGGTAAAACAGAAAAATGAAACATAAAAGAAATGTCACCCCCTGAGCAATAATTGATTTCAGGAGCGTAAAAAAAAATAAAAAAATAAAAAAAGATTTGCGGTACTGCAGCTTTGAAGCCTCTGGACTGTCACCCTGCTATCTTGTGCAGATTTGTCCTTATCTTAACTGAGTAATAATAATAATAATTATAATAATAATAAGCAAACCTTCCTTTGGCTTCTTTCTCTTTCTTGTAGCAAAAGTGTCACTGCTTTGATACATTTTAATATGACTTAATTACATTTCTACATGTTTTTAGTTAAAGGGATAGTTCACCCAAAAATGAAAATTCATCATTTACTCAGCCTCAAGTTGTTCCAAGCCTGTATGAGTTTCTTTCTTCTGGAAAATGGAAAAACACTATAACCAAATTATGAATGGATTATACAGCATAACCTTGAAAGCACACAAAGAGCACTCCCTTTATAATCACTAAAAAGCTGTCCCTCGTCTTAGTTTATCGCAATCTCATGAAGTTTTGTTATAATGAGAGAATTCGCGAGCTTGCAAAACTCTGGACAAAAACTCTGGTGTTTTGAGCGGCGAGTGGATTCTAACTTAAATGCCTTTGAATGGCAATTGCATTCAAGAAATCAACAGATATGTCTGTGATTGGCTACATTGCTCAACGCTGCAAAAAACACAATGTAAGTATACATCTTTTGACGCTCTCCAGAGCCTAAACACAAATATGCACTGGATAGTTTGCCAGATCTGTTTTGTCAGTATGATAGTGAATAGAGAATAGAGACTATCGAGCACCCACTGGTAAAAACTCGAGATATTCACTATCATATTGGCGCCTATGAACTGGCGCCAGAAGAATGGTTACCAACATTCTTCAAAATATCTTCCTTTGGCTTGGAGCAACTTGAGAATGAATGAATTTTAACTGTTATGTTAAAATTAAGCAAGCTAACACTGAATAAAATAGTGGGAGATTTCGTGGAGAGTTGTTTTATCAAACTGATGTAAATAAGTAATGTTCATTTTTCAAAGTGCTATGAACTAACAATTACACCAAACGCAGTATAGTGAGCGAGAAGTGCACGTCTCCACTGGTTCTTCACACAACTAGACACCTGATCCAAATGCCGGAGCGGGACTGACAGGTCATTGGACGAGACCAAGAGATGACTTGAGTTTCTTCAGCTGGATGAATTTGAGAAACCAAATCTGTAACAGGAGTCAAAGCGTTGAGGTCAGGTGTGGGTATTAATTCACCACAGGACTCAACTAAAAACGTGTCGGGACAGAGTTTGACCGCATTACTGCACTTCCTCTTTGTCAGCTTCACAAGCATCCGTTTTGTGGGTTTTTCCCGCCATTAGTTGAGACTTCACGAGTCCGTTTCCGCTATCGCTTGGAGTTCACATGTGCTTCTTTCCGACAGGTGCTCGGCCAGTACAGGCCGATTGGTATAAATGTCATCCACTGGCAACAGGAAAGTTACCGTCTTGACTTTGGCTCTAAAATGTTAAATATAATGATCAGCATATAAGTTACTAAGTGCTAGTTAAGATTTCATACTGACTAAAGCCTAACTCACCTGTTTTTGTTGACGTACTCCTGAAGGGAATGTCTGTTGGTTAACTTCTCTATGTCTGGTTTAGCATAGGCACTAGAAGGACGCCCGTGTGAACCATCATGTAGTTTTGCCCATTTATTGTTGTTCACAGTCTCCTCGTATCGTCTCGGCTTGAGCAAAATCTCATTCTTTCGAGAGCCGTTGATGGAGTTTGAGGATATGGAGTATCTTCGCACGGTCATAATAATGTTTTCTGTAGAAATCAAGCAAAAAGGCATGTACTCTAATTGCTTTTTGATCAGTTATAAACAGTACTTGACTAAGAATGACATTACTCATTCTTCATCATTCTTGTTATTTTCAGTGCATTTGTCATGAATAGGCAGGACTGAGCAATTCTGTCCCTTGAAGTCCAGGGGCCTGCAGAGTTTAGCTCCAGCCCTGTTCAAGCACACCTGAAAAATCTAACCATATTGTCTTCAGGATTACTTGAAAATTACAGGCAGGTGTGTTTGATTAGAGATGGAGCAACACTAGGGCTACGTCTAGGCAACACTATTCCAGATACATTTGAAAACACATCTTTTTCTCTACATTTTCGCCTTTCGTCCACACTGAGATGATGTTTTTGTCCTGCAAAAATGGAGGTTTTTGAAGATGCTGGATAAGTTTGAAAACAGCGTTTTTGTGTTGGACTGTGAAAACAGAAGTATTATAGATAGCATTAGTTCTGGCAGGTCACATGAGTCAAGCTTACATCGGCTGACTCTCAGCTGATCCACGTCTACCTATAGGAATACGATGCCTATCATGGCATTCCTATATAAGGTCTACTCAGTATTGTTAATCCTCGTTATTTCTTGAGCAGGAGCAAATTATAGAAGGCAAATTCCTTCTTTATAGGAAATGTACAATCAGGAATTTTGCGAGAGGGATTCGTTCCCCACACGGTTTCTCACCAGATTCAATTTTGTGTGCATGAATACAAAACATCTCTTAACATCTTTACGTAGCTAAGCTAAGTTTCTTCTTCTATGTTCCATGTTCCTCTGGGGGAAGTCGTGGCCTAATGGTTAGAGAGTCGGACTCGTAACCCAAGGTTGCGGGTTCGAGTCTCGTACCGGCAGGGATTGTAGGTGGGGGGAGTGAATGTACAGCGCTCTCTCCCACCTTCAATACCACGACTGAGGTGCCCTTGAGCAAGGCACCGAACCCCCAACTGCTCCCCGGGCGCCGCAGCATAAATGGCTGCCCACTGCTCCGGGTGTGTGTTCACGGTGTGTGTGTGTTCACTGCTGTGTGTGTGCACTTTGGATGGGATAAATGCAGAGCACTAATTCCAAGTATGGGTCACCATACTTGGCCACATGTCACGTCACTTCACTTCGTCACTTCACTATTCTCATTGCTTAAAGCTTTCAGGGTATTGGCAAATATTGCTCGTTGTTTAAGGTTAGTTGTTCAGTAACATGTTTGTTGTTAGGCATGCTTGTTGCTTGTTTGCTTGTAGCTTATTGGTTGTATTTCGTCACGCTGGTACCCAGTTAAACTTACCACAGCTAAGGCTTGTTTTTAAAGCTGTTGTTTAAGGCTATCTGATTTATGAAAATGCTTGCTGCTTAAGGCTCATCTAGAATTGGAAATGTCATTTCTTTAAGCTTATCAGACTATTATTGCCAACATGCTGTGTTTAAGTCGGCGACATGCTTGTTGCTTAAGCTATATTGTGTATCGGGAACATGCTTGTTACTTAACGCACAGAACGTACATTTCTCTATTAAAGGTTGCTATTCAAATGTTAACAACATCATCTGGGTAAGGGCAACATGCTTGTTGCTTAAACTTCAGGTATTGACCGTATGCTTGTTGCTTAATCTTTTCAGGTACTGCATTAAAGGGCCATGCTGCTCTTCTCAGCCACTTATTAAAGAGGAGCACCCCTTTGCTGCTGCTCTCCTCCTGTAAGGTGCATGCTGCCCCAGCCTCTGCTAGTTCAGAAGGACATTCTTCTCCTTTCAGATTTGCCATCAGTTTGTGGTTGGGAGGTGTCGGCCTATGGTTTGTTTGGGAGGTTATTGCTGCTCTCCCTGCTCATTCATGAAAGGCTGCATGGATGAGCGGGGAGTTTTTACCCAGAAAAGAACCATACTGCCAATTCAAACTGTATGCAAAGTGTTAATACTTTTGAAGATAGTGGTCCTGACAGAACTACGATTATACTTGTATGTGCCTGTTGAGTATTCTTTACTTCACAGTGTTGCTAAATATATACAATCTTCATATAATATTCCTGCAATGATGACAGAAAACGTTACTCACATTTGCTATCCTGCAGCAAAACATGAGAGGGAATACGTTTTAGAATATATATGAAATGCCGATTGAGTGCAACTTGGATTCACCAATAAGTGGTAAGATGTTTTGCTAATTAAATGATTGTGGCAGAAGAATAGCGTGAGAACTTTATTATGTTTGGTCTCTGTATCATCTCAGTGAGCTTTTATTGCATTTTTTTTTTTTGCGTGTGCAGAAAGATGATTTTAGCATTTTCTGACATATCAGTGTGGACAAAAAAACTCTTGAAAAGGCGAGTGTGGACGGAGAGCGTTTTGAAATGACAACACCATTTTCAGATGTATTTGGATTATGTAGCCTATATGCCAGAGTTGCCCAACCCTGCCTTAGGGCCTACTATGGGACCATAATTAATCAATAGGTATTACTATATATGCACAATGTGAAAATATAAAACAAAAGTGTGATGTATGTAAATATAAAATGTCTGGTTGCTTCTAAAACATTGTTCTGGTAATGTCCAAATTATTTCAAAATTACTGTATTAGTCAAAAGTATTATTTAACACTGAGTAAGCTTTTTTAGTCAGGTAAGGTAGACATGATAGCAATTTTACATGTTATACAGTAACACTTTATTTCGATAGTCTACTAGCTATAAGTAACTTTGCAACTCCATATCAACTAGCAGTCATTAGAGTATTAGTGACTGTCTGCTCAATATCTGCTAACACTTTATTTTGATGGACATTCTACTGACTATAAGTAACTTTGCAACTATGTAAACTTATTCTGCTAACCCAGTCTACTAATACTCTAACTTTTCAAGTACATGTCAACTAACTCTCATTACTAATAGTCAACAGAATTTCTAAAGGGGACCATCAAAATAAAGTAACCATTTTTACAGTCAGGCTGCTTATTTTCACTCCACTGAATTAAGATGTGGCACATGCCTAATAAAGTTTGTGTAGCACAAGATATTTACCTTTGTACTGTCCCTCAAGTTGTGGTGCGGACACGTTTCGTCTCAGGCTGGCGTGGGTTGAGCTGTCCTGTGACCCGTCCTTCTGCTTCATTGAGTCCAAGGCTGACGCCGGCCGGTCGAGCTGCCCGCGAAGTGCTTTGTTTTCACTCTCCAGCTTTCTGATCTCATTCTGCATTTCTGAGATGACCTGCGCCAAGCTCCGTCCGCTCTCCATGCTTCCAGACTATCCGTCCATTCGAGTGCAGCATGAAGAGTCCTCTTTCCCCCCTTATACTGTTCCTCTCCCACAGCGTCTTTCAATCTCAGTCCAAATCTTGTCCTGGGGAGATTATGTCGCCTTTCACCACTTATACAGCTGAAAGCATTCGGGTGGTTGGCCCTTTGGGCCTCGGGACAATGTTTTATTAATCACAGACAGAGTGTTGAGTTTCCTTCGTTAGCTTTGCCCGGAATAGTGCATATAGAGATAAAATAACCATACAAAGTAAACAAAATAGACACAGAACACTTGGCTGCAAGATCATCTTGATTAATTTTCCTTCTCTGAGAGGACAAATGCAATTAAGTTGTCATCAGACATAGATGAAGATCTGCGATAGATTCAGTGGTAACTGATGCGCCTCCCTAGGAGCTTAAAAAATTCATCAGGTCAGTCAACAAGCAGCAACAAATCTAGGATGGAAAAGTTCCCCATAAGCGTGTCCTTATTACATGTCCCCTTCACATCTTTCTGAAGAGTAGAAGTGACAATTGCCCTATATGATAATTGATTTATATAACTATTTTGATGGTCTAATATTTATATACTAGCTTTGGTGTCACCAGATATGATCCTTTTCACATAATGTCTAAAACTGTCTTCCATCTGCTGTTAAAGGTTTTAGCTTTGTGCATATAGATTGAAGACTGTAGTTACATATTTATTACATCTAAAGCAGCCAGCATATAAATGTTCATTACTACGCATTCTGTTCTCAGTTCTAGGAATTTGCCAATACCAAAATAAATAAGAATATTTAGCAACAGAAATTATAGACGTCAACATGTTGTACACCTCTGAAAAGAGGCAATCGGTGAAAACCCAACCACAATCATTGAGTAATTATCTGTAATTAGCACCCTTGAAGAAATGTTTGTTATTCATACACCATTATCCAGCGTCATTATGAGGTCCAATGAATATGCATTTGGCAAAGCAGCATAAAACAGAGGTTAAGGATATTGCCCTTTAGTTATAGCACAGGCACAAGAATAAAGAATACTGTGTTTGAGTCTAACAAAGAATGAATTCTAACAAATACACATCAAATAAAAGTGTACAACAGAACATACAATAGGGAAAATTACAGAAAATTGCCCTAATATACATATGCATAAAATGGCTAAGCTCAGTATGCAGTTGTTACTGCTTTAATGTTTTTTTTTTCAACTCTTCACACTACTGTGATCACAATTTAATCAAAGACAACATAAGGTAGTTTAAAACATTTCCATATTTGACAAATAAGAAATGCTGTACTTGTTGCTCTGTTCTTTTTGCACATAAGCAAATATATTGTAATAGATTAATGAAATGCAAATATATGATCTTCCTTTTAACCATTATTAGGTAAACAAGGCCAAAATTACATTCATGTTCAAGATTATTTTAAAAAGAAAAAAAAGATCTATATATTTTTTTGTTTTTGTTTCCTGATTGTCATAGTGCCGGAACCACAGGCATATTTGCTATTGAATACCAAAACATTGTCTGTATGTTGTTAACAGAAAGCTATCTGATTCTCCAGTGTGCACTCCAGACTCTAAATCATGCATGAGGCTGTCTGTGTGGGAGAGAAACCCTATCACCCAAACACTGCTATCCATGACTTGAAATGTGTGCCCTGAGTGTGTGCATGGTTGTGATGACAACAGCTGATTATTGGGAGGCAACCATTCAAAACAAAATACATTTCAGAGTCCTAAACAAAATCTTGTAGAGTGACATTTTATCTTTTGTAATTTTATTATCTATTTTACAGTAAATACATCCAAACCACACATAAATTACCCCAAAAATATGTTTTACAACTCTTAAAAAAAAAAAAAAAAAAAAAAAAATTTAAATAAAATATTTCTACAACTCTAACTATGCTTGCTACTCTTTGCTATGATGGGGCCTGCAACCTTAAAAAAAACAACAACAACAAAAAAAAAACAATTGAGCAGACACCACCTTTTTAATACTGTATTTTAAGAAATAAACATGAGATTTCAGATGGTCTGTTGTTTGCTTATTCACTATAGGGTCTAGTTGTGGATTCCTAATGAGAGGCTTAATAACTAAAGGTTCTCAGGATGTGTCCTATATTGAGATGAGGCTTTCCTGCTACAGGGATCAGTTCATTCAGTAGTTTAGTGGGATCTAGTATACATGTGATTGGCTTTGATGTGGTAATACGCTTTGTAAGCTCTTCCTGTCCTATAGTAGTAAGAGAACTGCAGTTGTTCTTGTGTGATGATATTTGAAGCTTAAACCTGTGACTCTGTTATCGGTTGTACATTCAAAAGTTGTATTCCTGATATTTTCTATTTGATCACTAAAAAACCCCCCAAAACAAAGTCATTACTACTAAGCTGTGTTGGAATATTTAGTTTGGGCGACATCTGATTATTTGTTAAACTTGCATCTGTACTAAATAATAACCTAGGATTGTTTTGGTTGTTTTCTATGGGTTCGCAGAGATACTCGGCCCTGGCATCTTTTAGAGCCTGTCTAGAACTAGACATACTGTCCTTCCATGCACTTCGGAAAACCTCTAAATCATTATTTGATCAAATTGTGCTCAAGGTTACTCAGAGTTAGAGAGCAGGAGTTTGACTGTTTCAGGATGTTTCTTTCTAACCTTTCTTTAACCTGATGGGAGCAACAATATCTATCTTTCCATGCAATGTGAAATACCTCTAGTTTTCTTCTGGCTATGCTGCTCTCTTGAAGGTGCAAGTGTGCTCTTTACACCATGGTGTCAAAATGTTCTCCTTCATCTTCTTTAAGTGCAAAGGAAAAACAATAAGGTGCTAGAAAAGAGAGAGTCTATAGTTTCTGTTGTAACATCAGGAAGATTGTTAATAAAGCAATATTTAGTAGTAGAAGTTATGGTTCTACCATATTTGTAACATGGAGTTTAATTTACAGTTTTAGCTAAACGGAGCATACAAGAGACTAGGTAATGATCATATATATCATGACTCTGCTATAGGATTTGAATCAACATCCATTTGACAGTATTAAATCTAAGGTATGATTACAATAACGTGTGGATCCTCTAACTCCAGATGTTCTAAAAGTTAGGATGTCTATAAATGGCAATCCAAATTCATCTTTTTCATTATCTGCCGGGATGTTAAAACCACCAACAATTAAGACTTTATATGCAACCAGTACTAATTCAGATAGAAAATCAGCAAATTCCTTGATAAAGTCATGGTGGCCTGTAGACAGTAAAAATGTCAAAATGAATTTATCATTTGTTTCAGATATTGTTACACAAAGCACCATCACCTAGAAACAATTATACCTGAAACAAGATCTCTGAATAACACAAAAAAATATTACTATAAAAGTCTAGCAACACCTGCCCCTTTTCCTTTCAGGAAATGAAAGGACAATACATGGTTTTAAGACAAAAACTAGCATTTTACATAAGATTTTAGATGGCTAGGTATCACAATGTGACAGTCATATTCATATTTATAGCTCACATTTTAAACAATTTATCATAAGTCCTGAAAATTAAAGAGTAAAAGAACTACAGTAAAAGTGCCAGAAAGTAAACATTAAAGATTAATTATAATTAATTTGCATAATTTATTATAAATTCTGTATTTGTAGAAGGGAAGGAAATGAACAGAGCACAGCTGAGTAAAAGTGCCTCTCTCCAGGAAAACTGTTTTGGGTGGAATGCCAGTGATGTTTGTTTGACAGTCAATCTGGAAATACTATTTAAACCTGAATATAATTACTAATAGATAATAAAGCATTTGTGTATTATGTCATTACATTACTACACATTTTTTAAATTTCTTTATTTTACCGTAAATAATTATAAAAGAGCTTGACTATAATATTGAGAAGCCAGACCTTCAGGTGGGACAAAAATACAATGATTAAAATCTCAATGCAGTGTTGGGAGTAACACATTACAAGTTACGTAATCCGATTACTTTTTTTCCAAGTAACTAGTAAAGTAACGTATTACTTTTAAATTTACAACAAAATATCTGAGTTACATTTTCAAATAAGTAACTTTGTTTTTCCATTTATTGAGTGACACCCCTCCATGTGTCCCCGTGTTGAGAGAAATTGGGAGTGAGTGATAAATTTGGTGCGAAAGGGCCCTTACAGTTGCCAAAAATATAACTTTTTTTTTTTGTTATTAAAAACAAACAAAAATAAGTAACTAACTCAATTAGTTCCTTTATGTAATAATGCAATATTGTAATGCATTACTTTTAAAAGTAACTTTCCCTAACACTGTCACAATGTCCTTAAAAGACAAAATATAGTATTGTAAATATTGTTCTCATTAAAGCATAACATCCAGGCAATACGTATCAAATGAACATGGATCTTTGTTACAATCACAGAGTCTCTGCCACAGATGAGCCTATTCAATTGAGCTCTATGGGATACTGGGAATCTAATGCATCTTGCGCACAAATTCATGTTGATTAAAGCAGATCACAAATAGCGTAATAACACTGTGTGATACTATTTAACTTCTATTCACTAACATTTCGAAATGCATCTGGAATGAAACATTTTACATTGATTGATACATACAAAAGCAAAAAGCAGAGAATCACACACAGCACTCTGAGAGATATAGGCTACAGTATAGGCTACATATGAACATGTGCGGATTTTTCTAAATTACTTTTTTTTATTTTATTTTTTTATGTTTTGATTCATTTGTGAGAATTTGCTAGCTTGTTACCCAGTTAGTATAAAAAGCAGTCTCCAAGCAATCTCACAGGTTTGGCACATTATAATTTCAACAACAATTGCTAACTGAGTCTAACCATAGCTTATATACTAGAAAACACTACATGACTTGGCTAAAGTTAATAAATTAAATTATTATTTAATAAATTAAATTATTAAAAATGTAAATCAATTATATACCGGGGGAAAAAAGTTTTATATTAAAATGTATGTATAGGAGAAGGAGAGAGTCTCAACCACAGCTCTGTCATGCAGACGCCAATTTATTCACATCTGACATGTAAGCAAAGCAAATATTGTCAAATAACAGCCCATATAGCTGGCCATAAACTGAGCTGTTGAATATGGAGGTGTGGTGTTTTATGATGTAAAAGAATGAAGCAAACACTAAATCCAAACAACAGTCTTTGATAAGCATGGAAGAGCAGGTCATCATCAACTCAATTTCTCCATCATCTCTCCCTCGGTTCCCTTTTATTGCCATCTAGCGGTCATACTCAGGATCACAGAATACATCTTCCCTCTACTACTTCAGTAACTAAACATGTCATTTTAAAGAAATTGCTGGAATAAAGGCAGCAATAATAGTTGCAAAAGAAGGTTAAGTCTGTTACAATCATACTATCATACAATCAAACTAACATCTGGCAGTCAAAAGTCTTCAATTCCTCCAACTGGAATTTAATTATTTCATTCACAACTCAGCCCCCTATAAGTACATTTCCTATACAGCTTGATTCAACCAAAGGCTGTTCTTAACACTGCAAATCTCAATCAGTTACACTTACACTTTTGTGCCACTTGGAAATTATGTTTCGACATCTGCGACTATAACTTGGGGGGGTTCCTCAGGGATCAATTCTTGGTCCGACTTTATTTTCATTATGTATGTTACCCTTGTGGTCAATTTCTAATAAATGCAATATTAATTATCGCTTGTATGCTGATGATTTACAACTGTATTTTCATTTGGAGTGTGATGGCTGTACATCTTTTGATAATTTTTATAAGTGTTTGACTGAGGTAAAGGGATGGCTAGCAAATAATTTTTTACAACTAAATGAGGATAAGACTGAGTTTATTATGTTTGGGAACAAACAGCTTCGAAATGACCTGATTGAAAGTTATGGACCTTTGTCCAATAATAGTTATGTGAGGAATCTTGGGGTAATTTTCGATTCTGAAATCCGCTTGGATCGGCAAGTTAACAGCGTTGTGAAAACATCTTTCTTTCAGAGCATTACACGATCAGGCTCCTGAGTATATAAAGGACATGTTAATTTTTTACCAGTCTCAACGTCATCTGCGCTCCTCTCAGAATATGCTATCCTAACCGTCCCACGGTCTCGGTTGAGGCGTAGTGGAGACTTTTTCTGTTGCGGCTCCTACTCTCTGGAATGTGTTACCATTTTCTATAAAATCCTCGGCAAGCATGGACATTTTTAAAAAGGACTTGAAGACCTACTTATTTTATCAAGCTTTCGGCGTTTGATTAGGTCGGAGAATTGTGAGGGATTGGCTGCATGTTTTTCTTGATGTTATGTTTTGTTGTTATTTTATGTTTGCATGTATTTTAGTATTATTTATTATTTATGGACAGCACTTTGGTCCATTTTAATGGTTTTGAAAGTGCTTTATAAATAAAAATTGAGTTGAGTTGAGTTGTGTACATGTTTGACCCTTTCAGGCGCAGAGAAATAACGAGTGTGTGTGACATTTCATCTCTTTCCATCACACAGCAGAAATGTGTTTATACCCACACACTTTTCCATTGTTAAGAGAGGAGAGAATCTGTGGTGTTTTAGGAACTAAGCAATAAATTCTGAGCAAAAGATGGTACTGTTGAAATATATATATATATATATTCGAGGATAATAAACACATTTTTTTGGGTCAGTCAATGAAATATGTTATTTAAATAACATCCAAATGCTTCCATTGAATGGGCAGCTGAAAGAAACAAAGTAAGACATTCCAAAATAAGAGTCCAGCTGTATTTTGGCCTTGTTTATGCATTTATTTTCTGGTAATATTAGGATAATTTACAGTTAGCTGGTTATTATCGCAAAATAAACCCCGATAGGGTGACCAGAATAAACTGAATGATATAATAAAATATGGTTTAATATGGATGGACTCTCTATTACAAATAAGTTATAAATGTTCACAAATTCACAATGAAAGAAATAATTGACCAAAACCAACTTGCACGTTTGTTAATACAATAATTGTGAAATGTAAGTAAGTCTTTTAAAAAATGTAAATCCAAAATCAACAAGAAAAAAAAAGGTCCAATAAATTCCAAAAAAGAATAAAAAGAAAAAGAAAATAAGAATAAGTAAAAAAGAAAAGAAAATAAAAGTCACGGCATGTTAAACACTGAGCAAAAAACTGAGGAACAGTTAAATAAATAAACACTTAAAATAAACACACAAGAAACAAGACACAGGTGGAAGTAATATGACTTGATCACAGAGGTGGGAAACCAACAAGAAAAGCAACGAGGGCCTCTAGTGGCCAAAATAAGACACTATGAAGTCATGCGTATATGGCAAACAGTGTTTTTGTTATGCACACGTCACTTCAAGCTTTATTTTATTTAAAACTTATTATTTTATTAGAGGCTATCAGCATATAAAGGCAATTAGATAACCTCATTACTGTTATAGGAAAAATAATATAAATGTATGAGCAGTGTTGGGCTGAGTGACTTTTAAAAAGTAATGCATTACAATATTGCGTTACTCCTTAAAAACATAGTTACTGTTTATGGAAAGTAATCTGTTACATTTCCTTTGCGTTACTTTTTCTCATCTGGCATTGGGGTTGCTTTTTTGTTTTTAATATAAAAAAGGTTCTATTTTTGGCAAATGTGAAAGGCCTTTCACATCAAAAGTGAAATGAATACTCCTCAGGCTGAAGAAAATGTCAATTCAAAAAGCTCAAACAAACCTTTCAGCTGTGCTTCAGGAGAGCTGTCAGGCAATAAATGGGAAAACAAAGTAACTGGTATTTCTTATTTGAAAAAGTAACTCAGATATTTTCCTGTAAATTAAAAAGAAATATGTTACTTTACTAGTTACTTGAAAAAAAAGTAATCTGATTACATAACTTGTGTTACTTGTAATGCGTTATCCCCGAAGGGAAGAGGAGAGGCTTGGATCTACATGCAGCTTAACTTTTCATTATTTAAACAAAATAACAAAAATCACAACTAAGGATCTGACAGAAGGCGGCAGATGCGACAGCTCTGCAAACATAACACAATGTCAATACCAGACCCGGAACTGAAAAAACTGAGGGAATGAATACACAGGTAAATGAGGAACTAAACAAGACACAGGTGATGAAAATCAGCAAAAACAATGCAAATAATTTAGCATATGAGACCTAAGTCCAAGGAAACGAATCTGAAACCAAAAACAAATGTATGTATGTGTTTGACATGGCAGTTGTCAAACACCAAAACAGGAACCAGAGCAGAGTTTATTTCTTTATGTAACAATAATAAAAATGTAACATGACCAATAGATCTTCTAAAACGTCTCATTAATTCCTACAGTAGAAGCAACAACAGTCATTCTTTAGACTCACAGTGTATTATCTGCTAAGGGGCTTTGCATAAATGTAGTTCTTTGTATGGTCTGGAGTGGATACTGAACGTCTGGCTGTGAAGTTTGCGCCGCTCTCTCATCCCGTCTTTGCTCTTGGACTGCTATACTGCAAATAATGGTTAGCACTACACCACCCATCACAAGCAGCACTGTGCCTATCCAGCCAGTGTAGATCGCTGATCCGAACTTCCGTGTCAATACGGCATCGGCTTTCGAAGCAGTTAAATGTGTAGTCCAGGAAATCACCACCAGTAAAACTAGTCCACTCACAACAAACATGGGCCTGGAAGCTATTTTAAATGATATATTCTTAGGATATCGTATCCAGCCAATAGGGTAAACTGCAATGGCAAAAGCTCCCATTCCTATAGATGTGATGACGAGGATTTTCCAGGTGTTAAAGTGCTCGGTTAGATTCAGCAGAGACTGATAGAAGGTGCAGTGAAGTCTGCCGGTCGTGTGGTGTTGCCAGTTCAGCCAAACTCCGTCCCAGTACAATGGAAGTGTTGTTTTGATGTCCTCCACCATTCCGGTTACGTGCCACATGGGTAGAAATCTTGTAAGGATAGAGCAAAACCAGCCTGTACTGGCCAGCCCTAAAAAAGCGAACTCTAACCTAATATTCATGTCTGTGTTTATTCAGCAGCGCCGAGCTGAACTATTTCTCATAGCATGGAAACTCACTTTACTGCATTCCAGCTGTGGGTGGAGAGACACGCTGCGGTTGAAACGTGGAGGATCCCTTTGTGTTTTTGCCATGGTTTCATAACAAATCCCTCTGTTTCCTCACATGATAGGGAGCTGTTAAATGTGCAGTACTGACAAGGTTCAGAACCTTACTGAGACAATTCAATGGATTTGTGATTGTTTCCATACGGAAATGAAATATATGACATATATTATCCTATATCAAATGTGAATCTGCTATATATGTTACCTATAAGGCAAAATATAATTTTCACTAATGTACATTCTCTGGATAGATTAAGATATTTTATAACTTTATAATCCCCATAGTAAAATTTGTATTTGTTTATATGTTAATAATATCTATATAACTTTGTATTTACTTTGGACATATATGTTCAAAAATGTATTACACATTCATAAACCTATTTATTTGTATGGGCTAGATATATATGATAATATCTGAAATTTCTAATAGGTTTCATATATGATTTTACTTCATATGACAATACATTTCACATATGGAAATGTCATATATGTAAATATATTGCAGTTAATTGTGTATGGGTTTGGAAGGAAACTCCATCCAAAAATATTGGTTGCACTTTATTTTGATAGTCCACATTCTACTAACTATAAGTAACTTTGCAACTGTAAACTAACTTTCATTAGAGTATTAGTAGACTGTTAGGTTAAGGGTAGTAGAATAAGTTGGCATGCACTAGCAAAGTCACTTTTAGTCAGTAGAATGTCCATCAAAATAAAGTGTTAGCAGATGTTCACCAGACAGTCTACAAATACTCTAATGACTGCATGGCGTTGCAATGTTACTTACAGTTCGTAGAATGTCTGAAGTGGAATAATTAAATAAAAAGTTTTGGTTTAATAAAACCCTTTTGGGAAAATGTTGTACAAAAAATCCATAGCTTAAGCGAACAACTCAAGGCCAGCAGTGGCAAGAGAGCCTGATCATGCTTTCCTAGCTACAGCTCTTTTGTTGTTGTTGTTCCACAAAGGTTTCTTTGTTTGGTAACACTAATCGACAAATTCCAGTTTGAGTGGTCAGTTCCAAATTGAGAGGTCAAACAGATGAACTTGATGGTTCGAGAACATTTCAGCAGTATTCCTTCTGAATCAGCATAAATACATTAGGTAACACACTATTTCAGGGGTGTCCATTCCTGCTTCTGGAGGGCCAATATCCGACAGAATTTAGTTGTAACTTACTCCAACATATTTCTAGAAATCCAGAAGACCTTGTTTTGCTGGTTCAGGTGTTTTGGATATAAATGGACATGAATCGTCTTTACCTGCAGTACAGAGTTGTTCACAAGCTGCATAGGTAAGAGCTGCTTTGTTATTAACAAACGCTAGAAGACAACTGCAAGTTAAATATCATCCTCATCCAGTGCTCTTTTTATGTTCTGTCTTATAAAATATCCTGTTACCAGTGCTGGGTAGACGTGAAAACAGGCAAGCCCTAGGCATGGTGAGGGGATGCAGCGTCTCGTTCCCTCTCAGGGAACCATGGTTACATGCATAACCCGAGACATTCCCTTTCTAGGGAACTCGCACTGCATCCTCTGGCGGACACTATGGGGAATGGAATGCCCACTAAGCCATGCCGCAGTGCATGCCTGTTCACCTGGTGAGAGAGCACCAAGAGAAGTGACAGACATACACCGAACGTTCCCTTTAGAAATGGGGCAAGCCACTGACGGCTCAGGCCACTAACATAACTCTGAAAAATGGGGAACCCCTACTACCTGACTTAAACTTAAGAGATAAAGGGAAGTAGACCATCTACTTAAAACCCTAACAGGGTAGACAGCTAGAAAAGGGCTCAGGTGGCTGCCTAATTGATCCTGCATATGAACCAAACACAGATTGGCGGTGGGGGTGGTGGACTAGCCCCCTAAGAGGTTTTAAATGAAGACTTGGTACGGCAGGGAATGAACTTCCTGAAGGCAGTGGACTGCACCTGCGCCTCCCTGAACTTCTTGACCACCATCTCAATGGAAGTGCCGAAAAGCCCGGAAGGTGAAAGCGGAGCATCAAGAAGAAGGACTTTCTCCTTCCTCCCGATGTCCATGAGATTTAACCACAAATGCCTCTCCGTAGCCACCATTGCTGCCTCTTATACTTCCGGGTGCTCGCCTGTGATATCACGGGCTACGTGGGCCAATGGGATTGGAGTTGTTTCACACGTGCTTCAGACACTGGTCCTGCTGGTGGCAGTCCTCATAGTGTTCACTAGAGGACGCAACGCGAGTTCCTCTTTGGCTTCTTTCTTTGGCTTCTTTACGGCCAAAGAAGATGCTCACAGGAAGGGGGATAATGTCTTGTATAAACAGGCTAAATACACACTGGAAAAGGAGATCAGAGTGGCAAAGAGGAATTATTCTGAAAAAAATAAGGATTCAATTCTCTTCCAGCGACACAGCATCAGTGTGGAAAAGTCTAAAAGAAATCACCAATTACAAGACACCATCCCCCAGCACTGCGGAGAACCAACAACTGGCAGACGATCTGAACGAGTTCTACTGCAGGTTTGAAAAAACACCCCACAGCCGCCCTGAACACCTCTCCACACAACCATTCACACCTCCAGCAAACCCCCTCTCCTGGCAATAAAGCTCATTCTGATTCTGATTCTGATTCTGATTACATGTAATCAGTTACTATCCAGCACTGCCTGTTACTATTTCAGTGTGAGAAACCACTGCAGATGATCAAGTGCGTAAGTGAACTGTCTGAAAAAATCAAATTGAATCACGAACAGTTTCAGATGTTTTTTGCAAACCTGTTTGACCAATTATATCAAAAGAGTGATTCATTAGCAAGTCTGGCATCACTAGTTTTGACTCTAAAGAGCCGACAGAAAAAACACATGACTTGATTGTTGAAATATTATCATAAAATATTATTCTCATGTCAGTATACAGCAACCTACATTGACATATAAGAATTTATTAATAATATTTTACTGAGGCACAGTGGTATTTTGCTCCTCCAGGAGCAGAATTGGAAACTCTTTATTTTAATGTGTCCTTGTTGCATGTTGCATGCATTTACTATAGTAATTACAGTAACTTATCCCCACCTGTCTGTGATTTGCAAGTAATTCTGGACATCCTGATTAGCTTGTTGAACCAAACTCAGCAGGACACTGACCCTCCAGAAGTGAAGTTGAGGAGCCCTGACGCTATATCAGCGCTTGACTGTATTTATGTTTTTGATGATCTGTTATGATGAAATTCAACTTCCTGAGAAAAACTATGTTTTTGTATGTAGGTAGGCTTTGTATGTATGTGTTTGTTTGTTGTAAAAACCAAACATGCTTCCCTTCTGGTACAAATTGACAAGTAAAATGTCCACTGAGTGGCGCCAAAAGATAATTTTATTCTCTCCAGTGCAGACGAGGCTGAAATAAGGTCACAATAATGATGAAAGAAAAGAAAAGAAATACTGTTAATTTGACTACAACAAACAATATTTCATTTTTACTAGCCTAAGCCTAACCCATAAGCACAGACACGCTAGCTGGATTTTTAATTTTAAATCCACATTTAAACCTCAGAGGAGACCACTGGGTAACACTTTATTTCGATAGTCCACTTTAGACATTCTATTAACAGCAAGTAACTTTGCAACTACATGTCAACTAGCAGTTAGTAGAGTATTAGTTGACTGTCTGCTTAATATGTTCTAACACTTTCTTTGTCAACTTATTCTACTAACCCTAAACCTACCCTAACAGTCTACTCTTGAGAGTTAGTAGACATGTAGTTGCAAATGAATGAGAATTAGTTGACATGTAGTTACAAAGTTACGTATAGTTAATAGAATGTCTAAAGTGGACTATCGAAATAAAGTGTAACCAAA
>NW_015633444.1:89469-113310 GCF_001515625.1 Sinocyclocheilus rhinocerous
GTGAAAACCAACGTTTGTTAACAGGAGCAAAGGAAGCAAAGTTTCCTTACTTTAGCAAAGGAAAACCAGTCTCCTCTTGGCTTATATCGAAATCCTCTGGCATTCTTCTTTACAAATCCTCGTTTTGTACTTCTAATTCTTGACCGTTGTTTTGTTTTGATCTCTCCCCTGCGCTTCCACTTTCGTCACTTCTGAGCGGCGCATGCGCAACACCGACCTCATACGTCATTCCCCCGGAACTGCTTCCATTTACAACAGTGAGCGCAAGCTAGATTAAATTGATTATTACGTTTTAAATATGGTTATTTTTCTTACAAAAACGCATCGATTCGCTACAGGAGGCCTTTGTTCACCCCCCGGAGCCGTGTGAGACACTGTTTATTAAGGATGGGTGCTTTTTATTTAACTTCTTTTGGACTGATGCACTGCAACACCCGCTGACTGGCATTAAACAGCTTGAAAGATCAAAGACAATTTTTTATATAACTCCGACTGGATTCGTCATATACACCTAGGATGACTTGAGGGTGAGTAATTTTCATTTTTGGGTGAACTAACCCTTTAAGTCATCATTTACATTAAAGTAGTGATGTTACTGATGACACTGAAGAAGCCTCGAGGCATGTATCGAGCACACAGCACAATCTTCAGTGAAGCCCCGTATCAGGGCGTGTATTGCTTACACAGAGTCATGTGATCGACGACACACTAAGCCTCAAGGTGTGTTGGACCTGAAGAGGTGCTGCGCAGACTGATCGGTGTTTGATATCAAAGTACAGCGAGAGCTGTAGAGAGTAGACGGATCCATATGCTTTCAAATTGCTCTCGCTGTATTTTGATGTCATACATACACCGATTGGTCTGCGCAGCACCGCATTAAGTTGAACACACCTAAGGTGTGTCGGACTTCAAGCAGCATTGTGCAGACACACCTTGATGCTTCGTTTGTTGTCGATGTTCTAACACACCTTAGGGGCTAGTTGCATAAACATAGCCACTATGTTAAGACTGTGTCTTAAGAACTAGTTTAACCAACTAGCATTTAGCCAAGAGGTAATCAGTCTTACTTTTCTAATTCAAACTGGGACAATCTACCTTTTTGTAACTGACTTTAAAAAGTTATGACCAGTCTTGAAGAAAACAAATGAGATGACTACATTTTTAAGACTAGTCTAAGCAGTTTATGCAACCGGCCCTAGGTGTGTGGTGCTGCTCAGCGTAGACCGATCGGCGAGAGTTGCCGCCTGCAGTCAGGGGTGGATTTCAAGTGGAGATGTGAAGTCGGACACTTTCTGCTTCCCATAGTGATGCTTGTGCGGTGTTTGCATACTTTATCACAGATGAAGAGAATTAAATGCAATATTTCTCAAATACACAGACATTTCAGAAACGTTTTTCATGAAGCAACAGAAACACTTTCATGTACTTTATTACAACGCCAAATGTACAAGAATAAAGTTCAACATAAGCCTATACCATTTAAATACCAATAAAACGGGTCTATATATACTTTTATCAGTGTTGCTTGATAAACATGACTCAATATAACATTGTGACTACATTAAAAGGCAGACTGCCTGACGGACATCTCGGCATAGATGAAAGAGCATCACCTGCAGCTCAACCTGGCAAAGACAGAGCTTCTCATCTTCCCAGCCAACTCATCAGTACAGCACCAGTTTACCATCCAACTGGGCTCATCAACGATAAGCCCATCGAGTTCGGCCAGGAATCTTGGGGTGATCCTTGATGATCAGCTGACCTTTAAAGATCATATGCAAAAACAGCATGATCATGCAGGTTTGCACGACACAACATCCGGAAGATCAGACCCTTCCTAACAGAGCATGCAACACAACTTCTCGTCCAAGCCCTTATCATTTCTAGGCTTGACTATTGCAATGCTCTTCTGGCTGGACTTCGAGCATGTGCAATCTCTGCAAATGATTCAAAACGCAGCAGCATGTCTTGTTTTCAATGAACCCAAGAGAGCCCATGTCACACCGCTTCTCATCTCTCTGCACTGGCTTCCAGTCGCAGCTCAAGACATTGGTGCTTGCCTACAGAACAGCCACGGGCTCCGCACCATCCTACCTCCGCTCTCTCCTATGTGTCTACATCCCCTCCAGAAGCCTGCAGTCGGTAAATGAGCGCCGGCTCGTGGTCTCATCTCAGAGAGGCACAAAATCACTCTCAAAGATGTTTTCTTTCACCGCACCCTGTAGGTGGAATGACCTACCAAAATGTAAAATGTAAATGTAAAAGAGCTTTTAATCTTATAAAAACACAGATTTGTGAGCATTAGAGGAATTTAAGGTGTCAGAATAAACATGAAACACACGTGATCGTTGTCATGTGGTAAATTCATCCAATCGTGAACAGCTGTGTCGTCATCAGAGCTCCTGCAGTCCTCTGGAAAAGAGCCTCGTTTGAGATGAGCAAAATCTGCGCAGAACCTATCACCGGTGATCACCGCAAGATGCATGCTGGTTAGAAATGTGTCCGAGGGCAGTCTGCCTTGCTCTCATGTCACGCTGACGTATGGCAAAAATCTCGCGACAGCGAGTCGGCCGTGCAGTCGAGCGCAGTTGCTGTCCCCCAGCTGCGCTGACCAAAAGCATGATGGGAAACGACTTGCTGATGACACAGCTTAATGCTCATTGGTTCAAACAACCGTGATGTTGCGTTCTCTTCTAAAATGTTTTATTTTTTATCTGATATCATGTGATTGTGTTTAAATTATGCATGAATATTCCCAAACACTATGACAGTGCGGTCTCTGTGTGAGATATGTGTATATTTCTGAAAAATATACGAATATTACTAAAATGCATGTTTGTATTAAAGTAAAAATCGATGATAAATACATCTTTCGAATGGAATTAAATAGCAAGTATTTAGAGTTTCTTGTTCATCATATTTGTTTTCATATAAAAGCAACAGAACTGAAATGATAATGCAGCGCATGAGTGTGAATAACGCTATGACGAGTGGGGCGGATCCGAGAGCCGTGGGAACGGAGCGAGGCCGGTGGAGTAATGATAATGAGCGACACCTTCGCCACTCACCGTTCTCGAGTCCCACGGAGGAGCTCCGGAAGGATAAAAGGAGGAGTGACGACAGTGCAAGACGAGAGAGGACCAGGCCTGGATTTATGTTGTTTTGGTTTTGTTTGTGCAACAGTCGTCCGTGAGGGGCTGTCGCGCTATTTTAAGTTTTGTGTTTATTTTATTATTAAATTAAGTTTAAATGTTCGCCAGTTCCCGCCTCCTTCATCCCGATCTACGAAATGTGTTACAAACGCGATATCCACCTTGATCTCGTAAGTGTCTGTTCTACTTCGAGAGGTCAGAACTGTCCGTCTTGACTGCGCTTATTTCACTCCTCCCCTCACTGCAGCTGCATACTCTCGCCTAAATGTCAGGCGAGGCGAGCCGCATCTCAAACGAGCCTCTTTACTTTCTGTCAAATCACGTGTGCAATTCACTATGTGTGTCGCAATGTTCGAACTCCAGATCATTCTTTACGAGCAAGTTTTCATCCATGCTTATTCGATTACATATTAAATACCAAGTCATTCAAGTAAAATTAAGAATACAAATTATTTAAGGAAAATAAAATAATTCCCATAATGAAACCCTGTTAGTCATATTAGGCTATTCTTCTATTAGCCTATTTCTTACATTATTCTTCTATTACATCATATTGATTTTCATACTGCCATTTATTGTCACACTTTAACACACAAAAAAAACACTTTAAATTAATTTATCAGAGTGAGAAACACACTTTTATTTCTGCTCATAACATTGAAACTATCCGTGGAGTGTGTGGTGGCTGCATCATCCGACTTTTTTCACAGGCTTTTAGCTGCTTTATTTCTTACACTTACATTATTAATTAATTATCATTCATTCATATATTTTCCAGTGACACTGTCAAAGTTTAGAATTTTATCCCGGAACAGTCAGGGGAAATCTCAGTGCTTTATGAGGCTTCATTTCCCCATCCTATCAATCAAGAATTCAAAGTATGTAGTTTCTGTCTGCCTCAAACGCATGACTTCATCATCATGCTCCACCAATAGAGTAGGCTACTGGAACTTAGCTTTGTGGCGTTTCAGTTGTTCAGAGTAAATGATACAAGTTAGAGCTCTGAGTCTTTTTTTGGTATGACACTATTTAGAGTGACTACACAAGAATAATAGTTTTACTATATTTGGTAAATATTAATGCATAATGTGCATTGAGTGTGCATTGATTACTACGCATTTTATTCTGGGGAGTGATAAAGAAATAACACTAATACGTTTTTCTTGAGTTTAACCCTGAGGTATTCCTTACTTGGGTCACACTCACTGGGTAACTCCTTAAGTGTAACCTATCAACTAAATAAATGTACTATATTTTAGCTTAATAATATTTATTTAATGTTTTGATGAGATATACTAAATAATATCTGTGCAGTAATTATTACCCATTGATGACCATATAAAATGTGTAGTTAATTGTTCTAGGCTGATATTGTTTTGGTGTTCTGTTTTAATATAGAACTTGCTATTTAAGTTATAGCTAATACTGGTTGTTATTGTTTTGGTGAATGTCTGTTTGTCAGATTATAAAAAGTGTGCCCCTCTACGAAGCGAAGAAATGCTCCCTCCACCCATTTCTATGTAGGGGGCCGGCTTCCCGTGTTTGCCTGGGGGTCCTCAGAGTCAGCCTTACACCCAGTCTAAGCGTGCAAACCGGGTGCCAGTCCGTGCCGGTAACCGGATGCTGCTTCACGGCACAACTGAAGCAGCAGACACGTCAAGTCCTTCGTGGGAATTGTGTTTAGCGTACGCAACCCGCGAAGTCCTAAGCACAGACTCACCGAATGAAGCTACACGAAGAAACTTCACTCGACCGTCGGTACTGAACTTACCTTTCCGTCCTGCAGTTACAGACACACTGACTGAGCTCGAGACAGAACTCACCGCTGTATGAGGCCGAAGGCGCGGATCTTTAGAACGCGCGCCACTATGACGTCACACTGGCTGCTCTCTTCAGGGTCTCATGAAAATGCGTATAAATAGTACGCCAAATAAAAACAAAAATAAGGCGGCTCTGTAGTTTCCAGTGATGTACAGTATGCTCTCAGTGTTCTGTAGCCTTCTAGTGTAATATTATCAGCTCACGTGTATGCTGATTCGCATGTTGAACGTCGATTGGCTGTTGGGCCTGTGTGTGTGTAGACAGTTGTTCAGAGTAAATGATACAAGTTAGAGCTCTGAGTCTTTTTTTGGTATGACACTATTTAGAGTGACTACACAAGAATAATAGTTTTACTATATTTGGTAAATATTAATGCATAATGTGCATTGAGTGTGCATTGATTACTACGCATTTTATTCTGGGGAGTGATAAAGAAATAACACTAATACGTTTTTCTTGAGTTTAACCCTGAGGTATTCCTTACTTGGGTCACACTCACTGGGTAACTCCTTAAGTGTAACCTATCAACTAAATAAATGTACTATATTTTAGCTTAATAATATTTATTTAATGTTTTGATGAGATATACTAAATAATATCTGTGCAGTAATTATTACCCATTGATGACCATATAAAATGTGTAGTTAATTGTTCTAGGCTGATATTGTTTTGGTGTTCTGTTTTAATATAGAACTTGCTATTTAAGTTATAGCTAATACTGGTTGTTATTGTTTTGGTGAATGTCTGTTTGTCAGATTATAAAAAGTGTGCCCCTCTACGAAGCGAAGAAATGCTCCCTCCACCCATTTCTATGTAGGGGGCCGGCTTCCCGTGTTTGCCTGGGGGTCCTCAGCCTACCCATCGCGTAGCATATACACGCCAAAGTCCATTTTTGCGTATCAATACCACGAGTTTTAGTTTTTATTTGGCGTACTATTTATACGCACTTTCATGAGATCGGGTTGCTTCAGGAGATGCATCTTTCAAACTGTAAGCCTATTTTTTATTTGTTTATTTATTTATGTTTTGTATTCTTTAGAAGAGTTAAAACATTATTTGAATACAATTTCACTTTCTTTTAACAAAAAAGTACCCAGAACGTGGACAATTTGCACGGCTTATAAACTCTTTAATCAATGTGTAATCTTTTTTAAATGTAATGTTTGATCTTCAATGCCTCTTTCTTTTTCCTTCTTATAATATACTTTAAAACAACTTGATTAACACAATAATTGCTGGACAAAATGTCAAATGTTGTCCATGTCCTCTACTCACCAAGGTAGTGTGGTTCACAACAGCACTCTATGTACTTGACATTGATTTACATAGGCTAGTTAGGCTAAGCTGTAGGGTTTAAAGAGGTCATATGATGCTGCTAAAAAGAACATTATTTTGTGTATAAAACACATTTGTTTTTGTATCTTAATGGGGACTTTCCATTGACTGTACAGTATGTGAAACCACACACACACACACACATTCCTATACTTAAGTCATCTAAGTCTGAATAATCTAATGTTTTAAATGTATTTTTAAAAATGTTTTTAAAGAAGAACAAATATACAGAGACGAGGACACAAAACTCACAAGCACACATTTTTGCCTTCCTTCTTTTTTTTTGATAATCACTTAAAAATCCCACTTTTCTTATTTAGCACTGAAACTTCAAAAGCCAAGTATATTCTTTGAGATGATCTTTTCTTGTTTACCACTTGTATGATATCACTTTTGCACTTGATCAGCGTGTCCGTTTAATGGCATGTGCTGTATATCACACATAGTTCTTTATGGCATAGCCACTGTGAGTGTCAGTCTTTGTTAAGGTGTATCTCGGTGAGTAGTTGTGCCGCTCTGGTGGGCAGCTGGTGCAGAGAACCGCCCCACCGACGAACAGAAAGCCCGCCGTGACCCAGCCCACATAGAGCGCCGCCCCCATCTCCCTCTTCAACGCTTCATGCACGATGGGATTATGAAAGTCTCTGATGATGGAGTCGGCCGTCCAGGATTCGGGCACCACAGCGGTCAGTCCAGAAAGCATGAAGGTGATCTCAGAGACCACCACGATCCGTGCTTTGGCTCGTGGGTTACTGAGGCAGTTCGTGCAATCAGCCCCAACCAGAAAGATGAGGAAAGCCAAGCAGGCCAAAGCCATGGTGGTCACGACTAGCCCACGCGCCGCCTGCAGGGAAGGATCCAAATCCAGCAGCGCGTCGTAGAGTTTACACTGCATCTGACCGATGCGCTCGTACACACACGTCATCCACAGGCCCTCCCAGAAGACCTGAGCCACCACAATGTTCGTGCCGATGAAGGCCGTCACCTTCCACATGGGCAGAGCGCAGATGATGATGGTTCCTGCAAAGCCCATCATTGAAAGAATGATTCCCAAGACCTGCAGAGCCATGGAGGGGCTGGAGACGATAGAAAACAGAGACAACCATTAGAAAATTCTTGATTTATTTCTGAGAAACAATGTTTTAAATAATGAAACAGATGTGATTTAGTTGCAGCACTAGCATTTGAATGGCTTTCTCTCGTTAGGGGGCAGTATATCAAACTACAGGTGACGTTTAATTAGAATTTGTGTTTGGAGCGTGAATGAAACCGATACTGACTGAGGAGCAGATTTCTCAACAGAGAGCTGGAGAGGTGCTTGTCATGCTTTTATTTCTGTCTTTGACATCACGTGTTTACATCTCTAAGAATGCAATGCATGTGCTCCGACATAAAAGCATTTGTATGTGCTTTCCTTAAAAGAATACATGACATTTCCTTGAAGTGTTGACCAGAAATAACCCTGTGACTTGGGACTGTTGCGGAGGGAAAATAAGAAATGTAACAAATGAGGCTTTCATTGTAAGCAAGGCCAGGTTGTTTGTGTGTATAAGCCTGAGAACTGTGTAACATGAGCCTTGTAAGGAAGGCTAGGCGGGAGAACTGGTTCTCAGTTTAACTGAAACTCCTTAACTCTGTTTATATTAACTATATATTAACAAAACATAGCTGTATATTAACTACATATTAACTAAAAATAGCTGTATATTAGCTATTATATTATCTAGCTGTAGTCTAACAGAAATTGATTAAAAAAAATAGTTATGCATCATCTTGTTCTCAGCGTGCACGTGGTTTGTTCGACTGACTAATGCTATCAGTAGGTTTTCCTGAACAGCAGGTTTTCCTAGTGTTGTGTACTGTGTGTTCCAATCCCCCACACACAGAAAATGGAATGAGAGTGAACGCAGTAAAGCAAAATAATAAAAAATAAATCCTAATAAAATAGAAAAACACCAAAAATGTAGGAAACATGTTTAATTCACATACAATTCAAATAAAATGTCTCAAAAAGGGCTCATTAGCAAAACATTCTCCACAGCAACTGTTTATGCCTGTATGGCCCATCATGTAGTGACACAGATGCATAATCTTGAACCAAATTCTGATTAATGACATGTTCTTCTGCATGTAAACATGGCCACTGCGTTACCTAGAAGAGCTGAAAGAATGTTAATTAGAAGATTTTATTTATTTTTTTTATCTTGCTGGCAAATATTAAAAAATGATTTCCGTCCACCACTGGGTTCTCTTTCACCACTAAGCAGCATAAGTTTATTTTTTGGCTGTAAATTCAGTCTCACAAGGGCTTTCTCTCGTTAGGGGGCAGTATATCAAACTACAGGTGACGTTTAATTAGAATTTGTGTTTGGAGCGTGAATGAAACCGATACTGACTGAGGAGCAGATTTCTCAACAGAGAGCTGGAGAGGTGCTTGTCATGCTTTTATTTCTGTCTTTGACATCACGTGTTTACATCTCTAAGAATGCAATGCATGTGCTCCGACATAAAAGCATTTGTATGTGCTTTCCTTAAAAGAATACATGACATTTCCTTGAAGTGTTGACCAGAAATAACCCTGTGACTTGGGACTGTTGCGGAGGGAAAATAAGAAATGTAACAAATGAGGCTTTCATTGTAAGCAAGGCCAGGTTGTTTGTGTGTATAAGCCTGAGAACTGTGTAATATGAGCCTGTGAGGAAGGCTAGGTGGGAGAACTGGGTTTCAGTTTGTTTATATTAATTATGAATTCAAATGAGTCAGACAGAGAAAGAAGCACTTGTGTCACATTACCCATTCATGCTTATAACTCTTTGTACAGAAAGAAGAAGAAACACGCAATACAGGTGAAATACACGTCATGGTGTCATCAGAATAATAAAAATAAAAACAAATATCAATAAAATGAAGTGAAATAAAATAGAAACACCAACAACGATTTAGGAAGCATGTTTCATTCATATAAAACTTACATAAAATGTCTTAAAACGGCCCATCAGCAAAACATTCCACAGCAGCTACTTATGTATGGCCCATCACTGAGCAGCATACGCTTATTTTTTGGCAGTAAATTCAATCTCACAAAAACAAAACCAGCCATATGCTAGGAAACACCCATACAGGATAAAAAATGAAAATAAATAAATGAACGAATCAGTGAATGTATGTATTAAAATATACAAAATATGGCCTAGAAATGTGTTTGCTAAAAATGTGTTTCCATAAATATGCATAATCTTGAACCAAATTCTGATTAATGACATGTTCTTCTGCATGTAAACATGGCCACTGCGTTACCTAGAAGAGCTGAAAGAATGTTAATTAGAAGATTTTATTTATTTTTTTTATCTTGCTGGCAAATATTAAAAAATGATTTCCGTCCACCACTGGGTTCTCTTTCACCACTAAGCAGCATAAGTTTATTTTTTGGCTGTAAATTCAGTCTCACAAGTCAAAAGCAACCATATGCTAGGAAATACCCATAAATAAATAAATAAATAAATAACAAAAAAATAAAAATTTGCTAAAAAAATATGTTTCATAATATATTTACGTAAATATATTTTCTACCGATATATTTTTGCCAATTTTTTTGAAAAACTATTTTAAAGTATAGATTTTTTTAAAGGCAGTTAAGAAATTATTTTCAATCCAGAAAATACACATTTGAACAAAAACTTTATTTGTTGTCTATAACATGTGTGTACATATATTTGAAAAAATTTATAAAAAAAAAAATTAATCATTAATGAATCAGTATAATTCTAGATTTGATCTCTAGTAGGCTATTCCGTCCACATTTGCATTTAGACTAAATGTCGGCCACTGCAAGATTGGAAAAGTATTTTCCTGCACCTGAAATACATTTTAAAATATAATTTGGTATATGAAGGTTGAAACTAAACATATTTTAAATTTCAAAAATATATGTAATTTAACTTCATTGTTTACAACATACAGTATATTTAACATATATTTAAAAATGTATTTTAATTTTTTTTATTTTTTGCTGTTTGGGCATGTTTAACTCACATAAAACCCCACATTATTACTGAAAAACAAGTGCTTTTGCACTTGAGAGAATTCAAAATGTTCAAAAGTGCTGCAAGAATTTCTCCTGCACTATTCTGTCATTTCAAAACACATCACAAAATTATCTTTCAGATCGTTTCAAATGGTGTCAGGTGGTCTAGATGTAGGTCTTGGGAGGAGTTGTAGAGCGTGATACTGGCGCTGTGTGGCTGAGAACAGTGTCGACCCCACTGGATGGCTTTGACATCTTTACAGGATTGTATATGACAGATGTTGAGCAGTTCTCTTTTGGTGGACAAGAACTGCAAAGCAGCCCCCCTCCCAGCACCAGGAGGAGCCCTGCGGCCCAGCCGAGGTACAGCGAAGCCCCCAGCTCCCTGCGCTGAGCATCCAGTAACAGGGGATTGTAGAAGTCGTTTACTATAATGACAGCAGTCCAGGACACAGTGATAAGACACAAAACTCCAGAGACCATCAGAACCAGCCCAGAAACAATGGATGCTTTCACTTTTCCTTGTTCTTCAGCTATGAAGTCGGTGCATTTCCCTGAGACGAGCGCCACGAGAATCCCAGCGATGCCCACCACGATGGAAAACACCATCAGGACGCGAGCAGTCTTCAGATCGGGGCTCAGCGCCAGCATGGAGTCGTAGACCTTACACTGCATCTGTCCTGTGCTCTCCACCACACAGCTCATCCAGATCCCCTCCCAGAAGATCTGAGAGGTCACAATGTTGGTGCCAATGAAGGCTGTTACTCTCCACATGGGTAGGGCGCACACAATTATCACTCCAATCCAGCCGAACAGGGCCAGGATGCAACCCAGTAACTGCATGCCCACAGATGCCATCTCAATATCAGTCTTTCCAAAAGCTAAATCTGTCTGTAGGAGGTAAACGCACTGGATTCAGAAAAACGCATGCTATTCCCAAGTGAGAATATGCACAAACTGAGGCAAAGCAGCTGTGTGAGATTCTGTGTGTTTGAGACAATAAAGGGGTTTTAAATATACGAGAGATCGGTTTACGGTCCTTTGTCACTTTCTAAAGGGAGGAATACACGTTTCCAAGTCCAGAAACGTAAGGAGATCTGTAAAATAATCCATGTGACATCAGTGGTTCATCCGCAATTATACGAAGCTACGAGAATACTTTTTGTGCACAAAAGAAAAAAAAAAGACTTTATTCAAGAATTGTCACCCTGTAGCGCCATTTTGGAGAGTATCAGCTGGAAGTAAACAGCGTATGCTGTTCTGTGTCAGCTGCGTCACACCGGATCTGTTTCCTACTTGGTTGTGATTTGATCTGAACGAAAACAGCTTATCCGCGTGACGTAGCTGACACAGAACAGCATACGCTGTTTACGTCCAGCTGATAATATCTTAATTTGTGTTCCGAAGATGAACGGAGGTCTTACAGGTTTGAAACGACATGAGAGTGAGTAATTAATGACAGAATTTTCATTTTTGGGTGAAATATTCCTTTAAATAAACTTGTTTAGAAACATACTGAAAGCTTTCTACAGGTTGAATTCAGTGCTGCTATATTTATCCAGGTTCATGTGAAGTACAGCATTTTATGTTAAGATATAAATGTTTTACAAAAGTACGTGACCCACATCCTATTGTTAACATCCAGACAAACGCCTTTGCTAGTATCACCACTGACATCTTGACGAACCGGTTTGGGAGGACCTGAAACCTAAGTTTCAGCAAAACAACTTCAGAGTGTTTTGGTTGGAATAGAGATTCAGTGTTTTTCATTGAAATATTAAAAATGTTCAAACGTCCTGCTTCTGTGAAATAATTAAATTCTGTGCAAACCTTTTTTTTTTTTTTTCTTAAAAATGTGCTAATTTGCTGAAATGTATGCATATGAATCTCAGGGATGGATTGTGTTTTTGGCATGCCCCAGGCATAGATATTTCAAAGAGGCCCATTAGCAATGCATTCAACTGTTTATAACTTTATGGCCCATCATATAGTAAAGACACAAACACATAATCAGAATTTGACCAAATTCTGATTAATAACATAATATTCTTATGCATACTATAAACATGGCCATTGCCTTCCCTGAAAAGTGCGGAAAGAATTTGTATATGTGGGTGCAGCTTTAAAAAAAATCTGTTTCTCCTTCCTCCTTCTCCTCTCCTCCTACAATTCAACCTCATAATAACAAAACCAACCATATGCTAAAGTGTTAACATAGCTATATTATTGCCGTCAAATAATAGTTTTCCAAAATACAATTCTAATCATTGCACTGTTTCAGTGTCTGATTAGGACTAAATATTACTGAATAAATATTACTAAAGAAACAATGTTTTATTTTTCTTAGTGGGTCTAATTTTGTCTAAATTTCTCTGAATGAAGTGGAGACAGACTAAACATGTATTATAGTTGTTTATTAGTTTTTACAGCAAAATATAGACAGCATTGCTAAAAACTGGTTTTACAGGTCTTTGCCAACATCTCTGTTAATATTGTCAACATTTTAGTCACCATCAGAGGTTTCTTTGATGTGAGAATATTCAGTATTTTCACACTATTATTATGAAATGATGTCAAAGCAGTATCAATAAATTGTTTTACACAAACATTTCTTTTAATAAACAAACAGTAAGACAAATTTACTGATCAAGACATCTTTGTGCAAAAAATGCTAATTTATGTTTGAAAAAATGTAGAAGGTTAATGCACATTTTATAAAACCATTGCCATTGTAATTTATTAACAGTCAGTTATCTATAATGATTAATGGAACTATTCATATTGTCATATTAAACATATATTACAAGACCATCTGGTTTCTGAAAAACACAGTTAACATTTTAGAAAATTGTATTCCCCGAGTTAGATTCCTCTCATCAAATTATAAATGCACACTTTCTCTTTCAGTGATCTGTAGAATCACAGCACAAAATCTCAGTAGATAAACTATGCCATATCAGACACTGTCCTTCCTTCGTTTCTCCTTGGGAAAGAATTCACAGATGGGAATAAAAAGGTTTTACGAAAAAAGGGTCTTTGTAAGAAAAAAGTCTTTGTGTGTTTGATCTCCTTCAGACGTAGGCTCTGCTGGTGGCAGTGGACCGTGGCTGAGAGTACTTGATGTTGTAGTTGTCCTCTTTAGGCGGGCAGGAGCTGCACAGAATACCTCCTCCCAGGATCAGCAGCGCAGCCGCACCGAATCCGATATAGATGGAAGGCCCGAGCTCCCTTCTTTGGGCATCTGTGAGAATGGGATTGTAGAAATCCCTGACGATGGTGTTAGTTGACCAGCAGACGGGGACCAGGACCAACACTCCGGCGATGATGAAGATCACACCACTGGCGATAGCCACCTTTGTCTTGCTGTCTTCCCTCTCAACAAAGTTTGTGCATTTTCCACCGGCAATCCCCAGGACGAGCCCAAAGATGCAGATAATGATGGCGATGATCACAAGCGCCCGAGCAGCCTGCAAGTCCTGAGGTAAAGCCAAGAGCGAGTCGTAGATTTTGCACTGCATCTGCCCTGTGCTCTGGACCACACAGTTCATCCACAAGCCCTCCCAGATGATCTGTGCTGTCACGATGTTGGCTCCAATGAACGCAGACATCTTCCACATGGGAAGGGCGCAAACAATAATCGCTCCCAAGAAACCAATAATGGCCAGAGACAGGCCTAGGATCTGTCGACACATAGACACCATTTTCACTCGTTTGCTCGGCTTCGTTGGCTTAGAAATAAGTGTTTGCTCCTCTGTTAATCGTAGTAATGACTTCTGTTCCTAGCCTTCAGAGTTTTAAGATTGTCTCAGAAGGGAGGAGTCGAAGTCGGATCGGCCTGAAACCAGGTTAAGGTGAATTTTCAAGCCTGACCAGATTCCCCAGCAGGGAATGACGATACAGCGGCTAGTTTCGGTGAGATGCGCATCAACGAGGAACTGAACAATAAAGTGTCACATAAATACAAAGGGACCAAGTCATTAACCGAAAGGATTTAGTTGATATCATACACAAACTTGTTGAGCCTCAAAACAAAAATATGAAGCTAAAAATAAGGCTAAAAAAATATAAGCCATCCATACACCATTGATGGCAGGATGAATTAAATGCTTCTTGAATATACATGACTTTATTTTTCTACTACTGTAATTAAAACATAAACCAATGCTACATTGCCATTGGATTGAATTTGTTTCCTGTTTATATCCAGGCAGAATTCACTGTGCTTTCCAAGTAAAATTTACAATACAATTGCATCAACACTTTTCTTTAAAATTAAATGGCCGTTTTAATCACGTTTTTGTCCATTTGACAGCTGGGCGATAAAGGATTAATGCAATAGTTTTAGATAATGAAGAATAAATGTATAAATGAAACTCTGAGATCATTTATAATAATCAAGAAATATATTTATTGACAAGACAATGTAAAGATCCAAAGCTATACATATTGTCAAACTATTCACCAGTGGAGAAGCAAAGTTACACATTCTTTTGAAAAAAAAAACATCAGAAAAGGCATGATTTGCAAAAGTGAACAACACAACAGTACTTGCAAAGGTCACCTACTCTGTTGAAACATACATATATACAGAGTTCATTAGCATTACATCATCTCTACCAGTATAACTTGAATGAGAGGAGAAAGAGGACAAACAAGATTTTCCAATCCATCTTCATTCAAAGGCTAGCAAAGAATAAGACACTCCAAGCAAGTCATACATACATTTATTATACATACATTTATCAAGAAATATATTTATTGACAAGACAATGTAAAGATCCAAAGCTATACATATTGTGAAAACTATTCACCAGTGGAGAAGCAAAGTTACACATTCTTTTGAAAAAAAAAACATCAGAAAAGGCATGATTTGCAAAAGTGAACAACACAACAGTACTTGCAAAGGTCACCTACTCTGTTGAAACATACATATATACAGAGTTCATTAGCATTACATCATCTCTACCAGTATAACTTGAATGAGAGGAGAAAGAGGACAAACAAGATTTTCCAATCCATCTTCATTCAAAGGCTAGCAAAGAATAAGACACTCCAAGCAAGTCATACATACATTTATTATACATACATTTTATTTAACCAAACACTGAAATAAGTAGAGATTTAATAAAAAAATGTTTCAGAAAGTGTCAGTTAAAATTATTGTTCATTAGCTAAAGATATTGTCCTGGAACAGGTGAGTAAGTTGGGGGTGGATATGGTTTGTTAGGAACATAGGCTCCAGTATATACAGCACTCGGTGCGTATGTTTTGGCAGGCAAATAAGATCCAGGAGGCCCATACATAGGTCCTTGGTAGGGGTACATGCCTGGGTATTTTGGATACATATCTTCACTTGGTGGGCAGGAAGTACACAGAATGATTCCTCCAAACAGAAGAAACCCTGAGGCGCCCCAGCCAATGTATATGGATGCCCCAAGCTCCCTCTTTTGGGTCTCGATTGTGAGAACGCTCTGGAAATCTGAGATGGTGTATGCTGAGGACCAGCAGACTGGAATAAGACAGATGACACCAGCTACAATACACAGGATGCCTCCCAGGATCAGCACTTTGGCCATGGAGGACTCTTTCTTCAGACAGCTGCTGCACTGGCCTCCCACAAACGTCAGTAGCATTCCAATGAAGCCGATCACTATTGCGATGACGGTCAGTGCACGTGCCGCTTGCAAGTCCTGGGTCAGTCGCATGATTGAGTCTTGGACTTTACATTGCATCTGTCCAGTGCTCTGCATCACACAGTTCATCCACAAGCCGTCCCAGACGATCTGGCCCGTGACGATGTTGGCACCGATGTACGAAGTGACGCGCCACATGGGAATGCCACAGCAGACACATATGCCAACAAAACCAATGAAGCACAGGATCTGGCCGGAAACCTCTTTAGCAATCCTCCCCATGTTGAAGCTGCTGGTGTTGTCAAACTCAAACGCAGCTGCTGGTCTGGTCTTAACCCATAGGTGTCTGAGAAACAAGCAGGAAGTGATGGCCTGTTTGATTTAGACACAGGCACTGGGAGGAGTTTTGCATATCTGTTTGGTTAATCCTGCTGAACAAGAATCCAAAGAAAGATTCTTCAGATATGCTGCTTGCTCAGTGCTTTCCATGAAGACACATTCAGATATGGTTTTGGCTGCATGAAACTGCTGTCTTGTCTTTCTTAACTGTGTCAAAGATAATGTCATTGACTTCATCCTTGTGAACAAAGATTTGAACATTCTCTCAGATGAGTGGAAACGGGTTTAAAGTTAATGAACACTGGTGTTTAACAAGATATAAAATTAAATCGAAATTTTAAAGAGGTGAAATACTGTAAAAATTATACATTATTCAGTACATTTGATTTATGTTACCAGATGCAGTAGCAGAAATTAAGTACATTTAAAAAAAATTGCTTAATTGCTTAGACATATCTTGAGCTCAAGATGTTTCATAGTCAAGATAACAGTGAGTTTTTAGAATGTTTAGGCTTTATTTTAGGTTAGAATATTATAGTGCAAGACGTCTTTTAAGTGCCTTCAAAGAACATTCAGAGTATTTATGGGCCCATTAATCATTACACAACATGCCTTGAGTTTTCATCACTGGAATTAGAATCTCAGTAATAATAAGCAGTTGCAACTGTTGAGTAATGACATAGAAATTCCAGTGAATGTGGAACATGTCACATAAACATCCTGTATATTAATTGGGCTAATGGTCATATGCTAAGTAGTTGCACTGAGCCAAGAGACAAAAATTCTGATGTTTTGATTACTAGGGATCAGATTTTGCCATAACATTTAAACCATGTGTCTTATTTATTTATTTATTTATGTATTTGAAATAATATTGGATTAATATGCTTTAATTAATACCTTACATCACAGTTGTAATGCTGACGGTGGTTGTAGTGTAGCGCATGCGTACAAAGTAAACAGTCTTTATTTAAATCCACAAGGAAACACTGGAGATCAACAGAAAGATAATACACAGCAAAATCCCCAGAGTTAAATCAACTCTGCTCAGAGTACATATTGTCCCAATCTACTGAGTGTTAAAGTAACACTCTGAGAGGAACGCAGATTACGACATGGTGTGTAAGGCATTAAAAGGTCAGTCAAGTAATGAGGAGCCAGATCATGCAAAGTCTTGTATGTTAGCATAAGGATTTTAAAATCAATACAAACACAACTGGAAACGGAGGGAGGGAGAGCTTCATTTCTGTGGCTCTCTGCCTGTCTGTGATGTGCTGATGAATGTGTGCTACACCAGTGTTTCCCAACCACTGTGCCGGTTGACTGATGTGCCATGGAAAATTATCAAAAACTTTCTATCGCTATTATATTTCGTTATTATTATTTTAAATCAGTGCTATTGGTAATCTTTTTTTTTTCTGTTTGAGGGTTTTACAAATATTTAACCAATGAAATGCAATCAAAAGAGCTTGTGGCTAAACCTCGAATGCCATTGGATCCTCAAATTGTCAGTCAAACCTCATAACTCCACCCCGCCTCCATTCAGAATGAAGTGCCGCGACTAGCAGTTTGAAGACAGACGTCTACTTCTTTGCAATGCAAGGGTAAATAAAGAACAGTGTTTTCTTTACTCAAGAAACACTGTCTATAAAGGCTAATGTTGAAATATCCTAAATGTTATCCTAAATGTTTAAATATCCTGCGCATAGCAGTTCATCTTTTATATCAGGAGATTTTGGCCAAATATATTAAACAACAAGAAAAACGGAGTGCCCTTATAGCTACAATAAACTTTATGACATGTAAATTGATGGAAACGTAATGCGATTAATTTACTGCTTCAGATGCAGCCATTCAAATGACAGACAAAACACATAGGCTAACTCTGTCATTCGCTGGTCAAAAACCTCCTTAACTCTATTTGAGCATGGATTTCAGAAAAGGTTTCTGATCATAAATAAAGCCAAAATACCAACTCTTGACTGGTGTGCCATGGGATTTTTTCCTCATCAAAACTGCCGCGGCAAGTTTGGGAAACACTGCTACACTGCTGTGCTGTGCGCCATGCATGCTTGCGCTGAGACGCGGAGGGGAGAAAGGCATCGGAACTCGACAGTCTCAACATTTCCCAACCTGACCTGATATTCTGAGTTTTTATTTGTTTGACAAGGAAAGCTGTGCGCAAACAGAAACACGCATACACAAACATATACACATAAATTAATTCATTAAAAAACAAACAAACAAAAAAAACTCCCCAGAAAAAGGGCACTTTCTCTTTAGGAAGCAAAAGGGCAGGTGCTCAAGCCCCCTTTGATGTCTATGTGTGCACGTGCCTGGCATACAGTTGGTGTTGGCGGTATGGTTCTGTTCTGGGCAAAACTCCCCATGCCTGTCCATGCAGCCATGCTTGGACAGAGAGCAGGGAGAGCAGCAAGTCAAACCCTTCGGGGGTACAGAACAGATCCAGTATATGCATACATAATTACAATTCACAATTTACATGAGTTGTAGAAAATACAAAATATATGATAGAGAATGCTTGCAATATAGTGAACTGTATAATATGAAGAGAGAGAGAGAGAGAGAAAAAAAATCAGATTAGATTACCGGTTCAGTTAGGTGGAGTTGGGGTTGGAGGAGGGAGTTGATTTGTGAGTAGTGATGCGATAGAAGAGAAGCTGGAGAATGGTAATTTAAATGGACCGCTGTGATAAGTGTCAAAACTGGATTGGTACACGTCAGGAACGGCTGACTATCAGCTGATGCAAGCTTGACTGACGTGGCCTGTCTGAACTAACGCTATGCTTGATTTTAGAGACTCCAGCGAGAAGACCATTACAATAGTCAACACGTGAAAAGACAAAATAATTTATCAACCTCTCAGCAACTGAGAAGGACAACATAGGATGTAAACGTGCTATATTTCTGAGGTGAAAAAAGGATGTCTTAACTGTATTCTGCACAAAAGTGACAGTGAAGTGAAGCATCAAAGATGACTCCAAGATTTTTTAGTTTGCTTTGAAACTCCAAGGCAACACCATCAACAGACAAAGTAAGAGAACCAGCATTTCGCAGTTGATGGGGAGAGCCGAGGAGCATAACATCCGTTTTGGAGATATTTAAAGTCAGAAAACTATTAGACACCCAATTCCTGATCTCAGTGATACAGTTAGAAAGATGCACAACGTCCACATGTTGACCTGGTCTTGAATGAATATAAATCTGCGTATCATCAGCATAGAAGTGATAATTAAGGTCAAGAGATCTTAGTAGTTGACCAAGTGGGTAAATATACATACTAAAAAGTAAGGGACCCAATACTGACCCCTGTGGGACACCTGTATGAACAGGACCAACCTTGGATCTATAGCCACCCATAAAAACAAATTGACTGCAGTCAGAAAGACCTGAACCAGTTAAGAACGGTCTCATAGACAAGATAACTCGCTTTCACACATTTCAGTTTGGCAAGATAGTTTAGGAAAACCCCAACCCCTAGTAAAATGCGTACAAGTTTATGTAAAAATAACACATTAAATAATGTAAGTAAGAATACATTACAGAAATGATCTCCTCCACTGAATAAAGCTGCGTCAGATTGCGCTGTTCTTCTGGGGTAAATCCCGACTTATTCCTCATAGCAGGTCCTCTTCCAAAAACGATGAAAAGTTGATGAATCTTTTTTTTTTGGTATCTATGTGATGAGTCAGTGTAGACAATAAAAGTAGACCCTTTAAGGATTCGATTGATGTCTTAGTCTTATCTGTATCTGAGTATTTTAGGTTCTTTTCTCTGTCATCAGGAAAAACTGCAAGTGAACGCGTCGGCGTGCAGAGGGTTAAAGACGCTGCATAAAATTTTAACTTTAGACAATAAATTTTGATTTCAAATTCAATATTGATTTTAGAACTGTTGAAATTATTTACAGTATGTAACAAGTACTTTAATTAAATGACCTAAAAATTAACAGTAATCCCTTACTTTACTTTTTTCATTGGATAAGTAATTTAATTACAGTAATGCGTTACACACAACACTGGCTATATAAACTGTTGTATTCTTTTTGTCGGGGGGATTCTCTGTGATTGGTACACTGTTAAAAATGTTTTGTGTTAAATTACAGTATATTCCAGGTTAATAATTGCATTACTTTCACAGAAGTAAAAGGTAAAGGGGGAGGTGTTGCTACAATTTATAACAATATTTTCAGTATTTATCAGAGGGTGGGCTTCAAGTATAACTCGTTTGAAGTAATGGTGCTTCATATAACATTATCCAGAGAAACAAGTGTTAATGATAAATCCCCTGTGATATTTGTACTGGCTACTTTATACAGGCCACCAGGGCACCATACATACTTTATTAAAGAATTTGCTGATTTTATATCCGAGTTAGTGCTGGCTGCAGATAAAGTTTTAATTGTTGGTGATTTTAATATCCATGTTGATAATGAAAAAGATGCATTGGGATCAGCATTCATAGACATTCTGAACTCTATTGGGGTTAGACAACACGTGTCAGGACCTACTCATTGTCGAAATCATACTCTAGATTTTAATACTGTCACATGGAAATTATGTTGATCGTGTTGAAATTATGCAGCCAAGTGATGATATCTCAGATCATTATTTAGTCTTGTGCAAACTTCATATAGCTAAAACTGTAAATTCTAATTCTTGTTACAAGTATGGTAGAACCATCACTTCTACTACAAAATACTGCGTTGTAAGTAATCTTCCTGATTTATCTCAAATCCTCAGCATATCCAATACCTCAGAACAACTTGATGATGTAACAGAAACTATGGACTCTCTATTTTATAGCATTTTAGATTACTCCTTTATGCTTAAGGAAGATTAAGGAAAACAGTCTGACACCGTGGTATAATGAGCACACTCGCACCCTAAAGAGAGCAGCCCGGAAAATGGAGCGCAGCTGGAGGAAAACAAAACTAGAGGTATTTCGTATTGCTTGGCGGGAATTGCAGGCCTGCTCTGCTGCTACAGGTGTTGACATTTCCCAACAGCACAGCAGTAATGACTTTATGAACTACGTTACTTCCAAAATCGATACTATTAGAGATAAAATTGTAACCATGCAGCCGTCAGCTACAATATTGCAACAGATAGTGTGCTATAGATCCCCTGAGGAACAATTCCACTCATTCTCTACTATAGGAGAGGAAGAATTGTATAAACTTGTTAAATCATCTAAACCAAAAACCTGTATGTTAGACCCTATTCCATCTAAGCTCCTAAAAGAGGTGCTTCCAGAAGTCATAGATCCTCTTCTGACTATTATTAATTCATCATTGTCATTAGGATATGTCCCAAAAACGTTCAAACTGGCTGTTATTAAGCCTCTCATCAAAAAACCACAACTTGACCCCACACCTGTAGTTAATTACAGACCGATCTCGAATCTCCCTTTTCTGTCTAAGATACTAGAAAAGGTAGTATCCTCACAATTATATTCCTTCTTAGAGAAAAATGGTATCTGTGAGGATTTCCAGTCAGGATTTAGACTGTATCATAGTACTGAGATTGCTCTCATTAGAGTTTCAAATGAACTGCTCTTATCATCGAATCGTGGTTGTATCTCTCTATTAGTGCTACTGGATCTTAGCACTGCGTTCGACACTATTGACCACAACATTCTTTTGAATAGACTAGAAAACTTTGTTGGCATTAGTGGAAGTGCATTAGCATGGTTCAAATCTTACTTATCTGACCGCCATCAATTCGTAGCAGTGAATGAAGAGGTATCATATCGATCACAAGTACAGTATGGAGTACCTCAAGGCTCAGTACTAGGGCCATTACTCTTCACGCTTTACATGTTACCCTTGGGAGATATCATCAGGAAACACGGTGTTAGCTTTCACTGTTATGCTGATGATACTCAGCTCTATATTTCTTCGCAGCCCGGCGAAACATACCAATTTGAAAAACTAGCGGAATGCATAGTCGATATAAAAAACTGGATGACGAGTAATTTCTTGCCGCTAAATTCTGAAAAAACAGAGGTGTTAATTATCGGATCTAAAACCTCTGCATGTAATAACTTAGAACACTGTCTAACACTTGATGGCTGCTCTGTCAATTCTTCGTCATCAGTTAGGAACCTAGGTGTGCTATTTGATAGCAATCTTTCCTTTGAAAGCCAAGTTTCTACCATTTGTAAAATTGCATTTTTCCATCTCAAAAATCTATCTAAATTACGACCTATGCTCTCAATGTCAAATGCAGAAATGTTAATTCATGCGTTCATGACCTCAAGGTTAGATTATTGTAATGTTTTATTGGGTGGTTGTTTTGCACGCTTAATAAACAAACTCCAGCTGGTCCAAAATGCAGCAGCTAGAGTTCTTATTAGAATCAGGATGTATGACCATATTAGCCCGGTTCTGTCAACACTGCACTGGCTCCCTATTAAACATTGTATAGATTTTAAAATCTTGCTTATAAAGCCCTGAATGGTTTAGCACCTCAGTATTTGAACGAGTTCTTATTGCATTATTGTCCTCCACATCCGCTGCATTCTCAAAACTCTGGCAATTTGATAAAACCTAGAATATCAAAATCAACTGCAGGCGGCAGATCCTTTTCGTATTTATCGCCCAAACTCTGGAATAACCTAACTAACATTGTTCAGGAGGTAGACACACTCTGTCAGATTAAATCTAAATTAAAGACCCATCTCTTTAATCTGGCTTACACATAACACACTAACACATTTCTAAAATTAAAATCCATTAAAGGATTTTTAGACTGCATTAATTAGGACAACCGGAACAGGGAACAGTTCTCATAACACCTGATGTACTTGCTACATCGTTAGAAGAATGGCATCTACACTAATTTTACTCTGTTTCTTCTTATTCCGAGGTCACCGTAGCCACCAGATCCAGTCTGTATCCAGATCAGATGGTCAATGCAATCACCCGGATCCAGTAAGTATCCAGCCCAGATGGTGGATCAGCACCTAGAGATGACCTCGACAGCCCTGAATGTCAGCGGAGATCAAGACAGCTAGATGAGCCCCAGAGACAGATCTCCAGTGAGGAACTGCCTTTAACTGAAAATGGAGTGTTTACTATTGTCATTTTGCATGATTGACAACCTATTTTCCTATTTAATGCTGTAAAATTGCTTTGACACAATCTGTATTGTTAAAAGCGCTATATAAATAAAGGTGACTTGACTTGACAGTAATTTCACAGTAGCACTTCTCTATCTAACTGCACTCTCAGAAATTTATTCTAAACAAACAGCATCATACTGTGTTTCTACAGTGCAGATGTACTCTGAAGGCACACAGCATGCAATGCAGCATGACTAGATCATGCTGAAGAGTTTTTTTTATTATTCTTGTTGGTTTTGTTTGTGCTATTGAACTTGTTTTAGTTCACTTTTAGCAGTAATGTTGGTTTATGTTGTAGTGTTGGTTTTATTTGTTGAGTGTTACCATTGTTGTGTTTTGTATGTCGAGGATTGATGCCACATGTTTCAAAGACATTCACATCAGTCGCTTC
>NW_015633444.1:115885-141245 GCF_001515625.1 Sinocyclocheilus rhinocerous
GATTAAATCTAGATTAAAGACCCATCTCTTTAACCTGGCTTACACATAACACACTAACACATTTCTAATATTCAAATCTGTTAAAGGACTTTTAGGCTGCATTAATTAGGACAACCGGAACAGGGAACAGTTCTCATAACACCTGATGTACTTGCTACATCGTTAGAAGAATGGCATCTACACTAATTTTACTCTGTTTCTTCTTATTCCGAGGTCACCGTAGCCACCAGATCCAGTCTGTATCCAGATCAGATGGTCAATGCAGTCACCCGGATCCAGTAAGTATCCAGCCCAGATGGTGGATCAGCACCTAGAGATGACCTCGACAGCCCTGAATGTCAGCGGAGATCAAGACAGCTAGATGAGCCCCAGAGACAGATCTCCAGTGAGGAACTGCCTTTAACTGAAAATGGAGTGTTTACTATTGTCATTTTGCATGATTGACAACCTATTTTCCTATTTAATGCTGTAAAATTGCTTTGACACAATCTGTATCGTTAAAAGCGCTATATAAATAAAGGTGACTTGACTTGACAGTAATTTCACAGTAGCACTTCTCTATCTAACTGCACTCTCATAAATTTATTCTAAACAAACAGCATCATACTGTGTTTCTACAGTGCAGATGTACTCTGAAGGCACACAGCATGCAATGCAGCATGACTAGATCATGCTGAAGAGTTTTTTTTATTATTCTTGTTGGTTTTGTTTGTGCTATTGAACTTGTTTTAGTTCACTTTTAGCAGTAATGTTGGTTTATGTTGTAGTGTTGGTTTTATTTGTTGAGTGTTACCATTGTTGTGTTTTGTATGTCGAGGATTGATGACACATGTTTCAAAGACATTCACAGCAGTTGCTTCACTATTGTGAAAGATCCATCCACAAACAGTTATGAATAATAAATAATTTATTGATTAATCTTCATGCTTAAATAACGCTAAAATAAAATCTTCATGTTCATGCTAAGAATACTTTGACTAACTTAAAGTCAGGCAATTCGCTGTTTTCATTTTCAATGTTTTCATTTGTCACACTTCTGACATGACTAGATCAGAAATTTGAACATGAATATGCAAGGTCACCATTATGGTGACTTCAAAACAATTACAGCAGTAAACATCTACATTTCTCACAGTAACACAGTTAAAGACAACTTTATAACGTGAATTCACAATAAAACAACAGCAGTAAATTACTGTGAATGAAAGCAGTAAATTACATTCTGCTTTCGTTCACAGTCATTTGTAAGAAAATGACCAGCATATATTGATTTCACAGTAAATTTCTGACCACAGTAATGTATTGTAAAATAATACTCTTTAATTCTGTAAATTCCTGGCTATTTTTTTTACAGTGTATGAGGTCCTACCGGCCATGATTAAAGCATGTTCAAAGGCATTGTCTGGAGTCTGCATCCAGTAGATGCTTTGGGAATACATTGCCAGTAGACGGGACCCCAACAGGTATCTTAAGTCAGGTGCGTAGGGGAAATTCTACCACACAGTCTTTATTTAAATCCAGAACAGGTATGGGTGACTAATTAACAACCAAAGAAACTAACTAGAAAACTCAGGCAGGCAAAATGTAACAGAAAACTAAACCAAAACAGAATATATAATAATAATGTGACAACATGAGGACTTGGGATATATTCTATTTATGACAGTGTTTTATGACAAAAATACATAATACACATGACAAATGCTGGGGTAGTCGTGGCCTAATGGTTAGAGCCAAACTTGTAACCTAAAGGTCGCAGGTTTGAGTCTTAATACCGGCAGGAATTATAAGTGGGGAGAGTGAATGACCAGAGCTCTCTTCTACCTTTAATTCCCACAACTGAGGTGAGACCCTTGAGCAAGGCACCGAACACCCGACTGCTCCCCGGGCGCCGCAGCAAAAAAAATGGCTACCCACTGCTCCAGGTGTGTGTTTGTTCACTAATCACTGCTGTGTGTGTGCACTTGGATGGGTTAAATGCAGAGCACAAATTCCAAGTATGGGACGCTGTACTTGGTCACATTATCATCACTATTTAAATAAATAAACAATCTACATTTAGAATCCCACCATAAAATTTGTATTATATATTTTTCATTTTTTTTATTCAAAGTGACTTGCATTGCATTGAAGGTATACATCAGTTCAAGAGTTCCCAGAGAATTGAACCCATGATGTTTCTATCGCTTCACTCTACAGTTTGAGCTACTGGATTGCCAACATAAAAAGAACATAATTTTACAGAATTTATCCTATGGGAATGTATTAAGTGATCCATATAGTGGCATAAATATTATCAGAACATATTTAATCTCTTTTCTTGGGTGGGCAGGAGCTGCACAGAATGCCTCCTCCAAGGATCAGCAGCACAGCTGCAGCCCATCCGATATAGAGAGAGGCCCCCAACTCCCTCCATTGGGCAACTGAGAGAAGGGGATTGTAGAAATCATTGGTGATGGTGTTAGCTGACCAACAGACGGGGACGAGGACCAACACTCCAGCGACGATGAAGATCACACCACTGGCGATAGCCACCTTTGCCTTGCTGTCTTCCCTCTTGACAAAGTTTGTGCATTTTCCACCGGCAATCCCCAGGACGAGCGCAAAGAGGCAGATAATGATGGCGATGATCACAAGCACCCGAGCAGTCTGCAAGTCCTGAGGTAAAGCCAGGAGCGAGTCGTAGATTTTGCACTGCATCTGTCCTGTGCTCTGGACCACACAGTTCATCCACAAGCCCTCCCAGACGATCTGTGCTGTCACGAAGTTGGCTCCAAATAACACAGTCATCTTCCACATGGGAAGGGCACAAACAATAATCGCTCCCAAGAAACCAATAATGGCCAGGGACAGGCCTAGGATCTGTCGACACATATACACCATTTTTCTCTCGTTTGCTCGGCTTCATTGGTTTGCAAGTGTTTGCTCCTCTGTTAATTGTAGTAATGACTTCTGTTCCTCGCCTTCAGAGTTTTAAGATAGTCTCAGAAGGGAGGAGTCTAAGTCGGATCGGCCTGAAACCAGGTTAAGGAATTTTCAAGCCTGACCAGATTCCCCAGCAGGAAATGTTGATACAAGGAGAACCCCTAAGACACCCCAGCCAATGAATATGGATGCCCCAAGCTCCCTCTTTTGGGTCTCGATTGTGAGAATGCTCTGGAAATGTTGTAGGCTGAGGACCAGCAGACGGGAATGAGACAGACGACTCCAGATACAATGCACAGGATGCCTCCCAGGATCAGGACTTTGGCCATGGAGGACTCTTTCTTCAGACAGCTGCTGCACTGGCCTCCCAAAACATTAATAGCATCCTAACCATGCTGATCACTATTGCAATGATGGTCAGCACACATGCAGCTTACAAGTCTTGGGTCAGTTGCATGATTGAGTCTTGGACTAGACCATCTGGCCCGTGACAATGTTGGCACCGATGTACGAAGTGACGCGCCACATGGGAATGCCACAGCAGACACATATGCCAACAAAACCAATGGAGCACAGGATCTGGCCGGAAACCTCTTTAGCAATCCTCCCCATGTTTTAGCTGCTGGTGTTGTCAAACTCAAACGCAGCTGCTGGTCTGGTCTTAACCCATAGGTGTCTGAGAAACAAGCAGGAAGTGATGGCCTGTTTGATTTAGACACAGGCACTGGGAGGAGTTTTGCATATCTGTTTGGTTAATCCTGCTGAACAAGAATCCAAAGAAAGATTCTTCAGATATGCTGCTTGCTCAGTGCTTTCCATGAAGACACATTCAGATATGGTTTTGGCTGCATGAAACTGCTGTCTTGTCTTTCTTAACTGTGTCAAAGATAATGTCATTGACTTCATCCTTGTGAACAAAGATTTGAACATTCTCTCAGATGAGTGGAAACGGGTTTCAAGTTAATGAACACTGGTGTTTAACAAGATATGAAATTAAATCGATATCTGAAAGAGGTGAAATGCTGAATAAATGATAAATTATTCAGTACATTTGATTTATGTTACCAGATGCAGTAGCAGAAATGAAGTACATTTTAAAAAATTGCTTAATGTAGAAATATCTTGAGCTCAAGATGTTTCATAGTCAAGATAACAGAGTTTTTAGAATGTTTAGGCTTTATTTTAGGTTAGAATATTATAGTGCAAGACGTATTTTAAGTGCCTTCAAAGAACCTTAGAGTATTTATGGGCCCATTAATCATTACACAACATGCCTTGAGTTTTCATCACTGGAATTAGAATCTCAGTAATAATAAGCAGTTGCAACTCTTGAGTAATGACATAGAAATTCCAGTGAATGTGGAACATGTCACATAAACATCCTGTATATTAAAGAGGCTAATGGTCATATGCTAAGTAGTTGCACTGAGCCAAGAGAGAATGTTTTGATTACTAGGGATCAGATTTTGCCATAACATTTAAACCATGTGTCTTTTGTTATTTATTTATTTCACATATTTATTTATTCATGTATTCATTTATTTGTTTGTTTACTTATTTATTTATGTGTGAAATAATATTGGAAGTGTATTGTTGCCCAAGAGTTTTTAAACATGTATGAACTTGATAAATGCTTTAACTAATATCGTACATCACAGTTTGAGTCATACTTTATATACATCACAGTCATACTTTATTATTGTTTTATTGATGGCAAATTTGTAATGACAAAAATACATAATGCCCATGACAAATGAGAGAATAATAAAGAAGTATTATTGTACACCAGTGCTAGGTTTAAAATTAAGTACTTGTAACTAGAAATTACAAATTAAAATACTTGTAATCAGACTACAGTTACTTTTTTTATTGATTACGTGATTACATATTATTCACACAATAGCAATAAATTATTTACAATGTATTGATTCTCCCTAGTTCTACTACATCATCTTTTAAATTTACCTTTCTAAAATAGCCTAGCACTTATATACATTTAGAAACTAAAATACAGAAATACATTTCAGTTTTGTGGACATTCACACAAAGACCGGTCACTAGTCAGGTGGCTATAATTACACAGAAAACTGAGAAGCCACACAGCATTTGACCACCGGACTTACAAAAATCATTTCAGTTCTAAGAAGTGTTTTCTCAACATTTCAAGATTGCATCAACTACTGAAGAACACATGAATGTTTATTTGAATTCTCATTCAATGAGTTAACCATCTGTTACTATGTCTTTGGAAGGCTTTTGTCTGTAAAACACAATAAAATGCACAAAACCATGTTTTTTCTTATTTATATGTGGTTAGGTCAAAAGTAATCCGATTTGATCAGATTATATTACTAAATCAGATTATATTAACTAAAATGTGTAACGTAATGAATTATGTTACTAATTCCATTTTTTCATGTAATTTTGAATCAGTAATGGATTACAATTTTTAATCGACCCAGCACTGTTCTACACATTTTAAATAAATAAATAAATAAATAAACAATCTATATTTGTTTTCCCTCCATAAAAGCTGTAATATATACATGACTCTTTTATCCAAAGCGATTTGCTTTGCACTGAAGGTATACATCAAGCATCCACAGGGAATCAAACCCATGATGTTTCTAGCACTTCACTCTACTGTTTGAGCTAAAAAAAAAAAGAATATAATTTTATAGAATTTATCCAACGGAATGGAAGGTGCTAAATGACACACGTAGAGGCATAAATATTATCACAACATATTTAATCTCTATTTAGAAGATGTGTATTCATAATTCTTTATAATTGTGAAGAGGAAGAATGAAAATGTTATGCTATTACATGTAAAAAATGTCTAAAGTAACTCTACAGATAAATTGCTGACATACAGTGATGAATTAGATCAATCAGTCACTTGAGTGTGTATTTTAAGACCAGTTCTATGGGTTCTGCGTCTCAGACAAACTCTCTTGGAGCAGAACTGGACCTCACAGCGGAGAACTTGGGGTTGTAGATGCGCTCTTGCTTCGGTGGGCAGTTCCAGCAAAGTATTCCTCCTCCCAGTAAAAGCAACCCAGCAGATCCCCAGCCGATATACAGAGCTGCGCCCAACTCCCTCCGCTGGGCCTCCACCATCATCGGGTTGTAGAAGTTCTGTATGATCGTGTTGGCTGCCCACGACACTGGGATCAGACAGAGAAGTCCAGAGATAATTAGGAAAATGCCTGCAATGATGCACGCCTTTGCTTTGGACCCTTGATCCTCAATGCAGTTGGTGCACTTCCCACCAGCCAGAGAAATTACGATTCCACAGAGTCCAGTTAGAATGGAGATGATGATCATGGCCCGGCCCGCTTGAAGGTCAGAACTGAGCGCCAGCATGGAGTCGTAGACTTTACACTGCATTTGTCCAGTGCTCTGCACCACACAATTCATCCACATGCCCTCCCAGATGACCTGTGCTGTGACGATGTTGGCCCCAACGAATGCCGACACCTTCCACTGGGGCAAAGCGCACACGATAATGACCCCCAGCCAACCCAGCATGGCTGTGGATATGCCCATAATCTGGAGTCCTTGGGAGACCATTTTTAAACCACAGCCTTTACAGCGATACAATAGATGAAAAAGTGTGCAAACCAGAGACGTTTGTTATTTATAGGAAAGGTTTGAAAAGGTGGAGTTTGGTGGAGCTGATGATTTCTACGCAGAGCCCCTATGATTGCTCATTTACACTATAAACACAAAACTAAAGGTTTTCAGAAGCACAGCAATACTTCAAGGTCATCAGTAACAAATATCTTTTCAAAATGACCTTGCGCTTACGTAAAGGCACTGTGAAAAGATATTGTCTTTAGATGGGTGATTTATGGTTGGAAATATGTAATGTATGCTGTCTTCACATTTTTGTGATAGGTAGATGATAAGTGCAGAAAAGCCTAAAACACATTAAGAAACGTTCTCATCTATTTTGAAACCACACAAAAGGATCATTCAAATCTTTTTACTGATCAATTGTGATCTGGATTAACTGGAGAGAGCTTTCTGCTAGTGTTTCCATGATTGCATCATATAATAATTGCTGTTAATAGTGTTCATCGTCTGTTTTATTACGTCTTAAATTGATTTTTCCGTACATTTCTGCCATATGTACATTAATTGACAGTCACCACTGATAAGCTACCACTAAATATTGTAGAAACTTAATTTGCTGTAAAGTTGCTTTGCAATGATTTGTATCGTGAAAAGCGCTGTACAAATAAACTTGACTTGACTTGACTTGACTGATCAAATATTGACAACAATATAATGAAACATTATAATTATGTATTTATTTGTTATTGGTTAATGCATGTTGCATTGCTTGGATTTTTTTATATCACACAGTTTAAACTGTACATCAACAAGGACACATAATGGTGAATCATAAATATTCATCAACTCATCAAAATAATTATTTACATTTATTTTGATGAAATTTTGATGAAACAATATTTTACTTTTTTATGTTAGATACAGGGGCTTTACTGCAGTTATTTCAGTTTTTTTTTTTTTGAAAGTCACATTTCTGTGTAGATACATAGCTTATCGGCTACAAAATGCTATTGGACATTTCCACTGTTTATTCCCAGACAAAAACGTACTTTTCTTAAAACTCTTGGAACTTCACTACAGTAAAATCCTACACTTCTAAAATGTGAAACATAAAAAAAAAAAAAAAAAAGGAAAATGTATATTTGGGCCAGATTGCTGCCATCTGGTAAAAAAAAAAGTAAAATAGCATGATTTCGTGTTCAAGTAAAAATCATGTAATGACAATAATGGCCAGTAGATGGCTGAAGAATGGTTGTGACACCTCCCAGATACCTTTTTTATCATCTAATTATTTGAGAACCCAACCGTCTCTCTAAACAAAGACAGTACAAACTTAACTGTGTTTGTTCTATCTGTGTAATGAAGCACAAGAAACAATAATTTTGTGTGTTTTTAAATAATTTATTTGTTTGTAATGCATATAGTTGAAAGGTTTTGTAGCATAGCACAAATATCTGTCACAAAGCACATGATTAAATTTACATTTTGTATAAATCCTTAACACTAAGCATATCTGAAGAGGGAATCCACAGTGTGTGAATCCAGCAGGTAAAATTAAAAAGAGGTATTTACAGTTCCCACACAATTTTTGGCAGTAAAAATTCCATTCAGCTCTGTGACCTGAAACTTTCTTAGTATTTGACCATTACTATAAAATGTTGGCAGCTGACAGCTAATTCAACCAGAACATTCACATACGTGGTCAGTTGTAACACAAACAGGTCAAAATCTGACCAAGATACAAATTAAAGTCACTATTCACAGTGCTCCTTGGTTCTTCTTCATACATAGCCTTTGTTTCCTCCAGGCCGAGCTGTGTACTTAGCAGTGTACTGATCTTTAGGAGGGCAGTTTGCACAAAGCAACGACCCGCCAATAATCAACAGCGCCGAAGCAGCCCATCCAATAAACAACGAAGCTCCCAACTCTTTCTTCTGTGCGCTGACGGTCATAGGGTTGTAGAAGTCCCTTATAACTGTATTGGCCGTCCAGCAGAGGGGAATCAAACACAGAACTCCAGCCACGATGAAGATGGCTCCTGAAATGATGCCGACTTTGGCCTTGGCGCGCTCGTCCTCGATGCAGTTGGTGCATTTCCCTCCAGCAGCCGCTAGCAGGATTCCAAAGACACCCACCAGGATGGAGATGACAGTCAGGGCACGAGCCGCCTGTAGATCTGAGCCGAGAGCCAGCATGGAGTCATAGACCTTACACTGCATCTGTCCGGTGCTCTGCACCACACAACTCATCCAGATTCCTTCCCAGGTTATTTGCGCAGTGACTATATTCTGTCCAATGAAAGCCGTGACAAGCCACATAGGGAGAGCGCAAACCACGATCACCCCGATCCAGCCGATGATAGCCAGGGCTATGCCCAGCATCTGCAACCCTGCTGATACCATGCTAGCACGCTGCTTTGCTTGTGTGTAAAAGAACAGTCTTCGGTCTCTAGAGCTGCTTCAGTGAACATGGGAGTAAAGCGGGCCCTTTTATGCAAAGTGAAACAAGGAGGGGCCGCACGAATCACTCTCAGGTGCACCGTCACCATGATTTGCCCCCAGGCTGTGGTGTCATTAATCAAGCAAATCCCAGTGACAAACCTTAACTCGAATTGCATTTGGGTGGATTTGTTTTTGCTGAACGGGACATTTTATGAATCACAATTACATAGTTTTACATTAGCGTGACTCATGGTTCAACGACGAAAGTACACTTTTAAGAAAAACAGAGGATAGGAGTAATCCATAAATAAAGGCAGACACGAATATATTATACCGAAAATGGGTGTCCCAAGGCACGTGAAGGGTTTTGAAAGATGAAGTAACATAATTAACTAATGACAATACATTAAAATAAATAAATAAAGGGATAAATAGGGATTTACCCTGTAGTACACACACCCAAAATACACTGAGTATTGATTCACTGTCTTTTCTCCTTTTGCTAATTGCAGATAAAGCTTTAGCTTAGGAGGAGGATCCATTTTCATAATGGGTTTTTCTAAATTAGTCATTTCGAGCAAAGCATATCACATGCCACCCTCTCGCTAATACTTGTGTTACACACACACTTCTTCACTCTCACAAAAAGACAGTGAAAGCAGTTGCTTGAATATGACTGCAAACTTCCCTTCATACTTCATATTTTTCTAAACAGAAGCACTTCTGAAGAGACAAACGAGAGAAAAAAAAAACATGCAGTTGCTGACCTGGTTTCCAGTGTCCAGAAAAAGAGGTGCAATCTTTCCTAAAGCCACTGCAGCACTATATAGTTAAAAGAACTAAAAAAGTGTTCACTTTTCACCAAGGGTTTGCAGGCACATGGTGAAGGGATGAAAGTCAATCCCAGGTGTTTGCTGTGTAGAAAATAGAAAAAAAGAGGGACAGAGTAAGGGATACTGATTGTTTCTTAAATGAAAGAAGGCTCTGTTTGGTGGCCAGAAGGACAACAATGGCTCCATTTTACATGGCAGCTCATTAAAATCCCCTTGGCCAGGAAAAAGAGGATACGGTTCCACACACACACACACACACAGGTAAGGAATGTGTGCAATTATGGATTCGAGGAAAGATGGTCTGCCAAAGATTACCTTCTCAGATGGGTTATTCTGAATTCTTTAATAGAGGCTCTAGCAATATCAAACATTTCAATACATCATTAAATTTGAATACAAAGACAATCACAAATCATTTATAACTGATTAAACTGACATTAAAAGATTATGTAAAGCAGTCATAATCACATAATGTAGGGAATACAATGAATCACATTTTGCAGTCTGTTCGAACATTCAAGTGCATCGTAGTTCATTTAATTGGGTTTGTCCTATCATGTGTATCTGAACACATGAGTTAGAAGTTTCTACATGCGTAAGGCTTTCAAACTCAGTGAGGCTCTTGTTAAAGGGCTGGTTGACTGGTTTTTTTCTAGGCTTGATTGTGTTTATGGGGTGCAGTCTAACATGTGTTCATGCTTCGTTCATTTGCATACTGTACACATAGCCCAATAGAATTAAATCAAAAACAGTAAACATATGCAATGAAAATATATTTGCAGTGCACAATGTTTTAGCCTTGATAACAAAAGTGAATCTTTTCAATATAGATAGAGGCACTGGGAGTCATCCGAAACCAGTCTACAATATTAAATCTTTCCACTGTTTTTAGTCTCCATTGATTAGATTCTGGAAATTCTCGTCTCCAGTATAAATCTTTTTTGAACTGCTGTTACATAAAACCTGACCTGTGTGTAGTGGAATAACTAATTATATCTTTAATTGGTGTCATTTAATTTTGTGACGGAATCAAATGTGCTCTGTAGCCCAAAACGTTTCATAAAGGTTCCATGATCCTGAGATCTGGAAAGTCATTTGACTTAATGAATTCAAAATTGAATGTTCTTAGCAGTGTGAATGGAGCATTGTCATTTTGGAAAAAGGTTTGCACCATATGTAACTGTGAAATTGTTTATATTTCTTGACCATTTCCTGACTATATTTCTTATGTAACCATACAGATGCACCCCAGGAAGACTGAATGGCGGTCAGTATTGGATCACATCACTATGGCTTGATCAGTAGATTGCTCAGTAAATAATGAAGGGATCTGAATATATTCTAAATATAAACCACTAAATATGCACCACTGATCTTTGTTTTAAATTATTTCCAAGTGACAGAATATATATATATATATATATATATCAGTTAATGATTGTTGTAACTTTGCAATAATTAATCATGCAAAGAAAAAAATCTATGGTTTTGCAACCAAACAGTTGAATTCTATAGCAGTTTACTGGGGTCTTGTCTCATATGTGCTAATTGTCAGAGCTTGTATTTTGTTTTCATTCCCCTATCAGCACTGTGGTTGGAAATAAAAAAAAAAGGTCATTTTAGTATGCTTTTTTTTTAATCTAAATTTGAGCTACTCTGAAAAGTGCTTCTCCTCTGATCCCTCGCATGACCTCTATCTAAAGTGCCATTTATTTGAGTTTTTTCTCTTTCCCTGCCAGCATTTTTTTTAAGTTGTCAGCCACTGCCAGCATTTTTTTTTAGCATTTTCAAAAAACTTTCATGGCCCCCAGAATATTTTGTTGTATGTATATCTGAACATGCAATATGTCAAAAGAAACAACAGAGCCTCTGCTTTTAAATTACAAACAGAAAAAAACCCTGTTTTATTCTAGGTTCATGCATTATTTTCTTATCAACACTTAAATGTGGGCCAGTTTTATAAAAAAATTGAACAAAAAGCTGAGAAAATCGTGTTTTTGTCAAAGACTATGTCCGCACCGGATTCAGAATAATGATCAAAACATAGATGGAGTCCATCAACACCCTCAAAGCTTCATAGTCCTAAACCACTTCCTGAGTCGACATTTCCCTTGTAATGTCAGGCAGTTTTGATTTATATGCTGTTTAATGTTTGATGATCACAATATTTTACATATGCATCTGCTTACATATGCGATTGTTTGTTCCCCCTAAAAATATCATTAAAAACCACGATGTGTGTTGTAAAAAATATAATGATATATACTTAAAGTTATACTTACTGTAAGTAGTAAAACAATACAAATGCAAATGGGGCAAAAAACAAAAAACAAAACAAAACTGTGTTTTAAGTTTAGAAACATTTTAAGTCCTCCTCCCTTGCCTCACAGTGCTTTGGTCCACTACCTGCTTTCCCCCTTTACCTCACCAACACACAGAAAGTGGGTGAAAACAAAGTTCTTCAGTAGTTGTGGAACTCCAGTAAGGAGGCTGTCAAGGCTATTTTATTCACTTTAAACATGAAATATGATGAAATGATTCTTTTCTCTTTAATACAGATGATGAGTTATTAATAAATTAGTCATGATAAAAAAAAATGATAACCGATGTATTTTTCCATGAGTCTGCTATGTTAGCTATTTGTTTGGTAGCGTATAGCTTGTTAGTCACCGACTACAACTAATACGGTGATAAACTTATGTTGATATTAGGCTAATAACACATTAGAAAAGAAAACACATATACGACTTTTCTCTCAATAAACTCCTAATTTGCTACTTATTAATAGTTAGTAAGGTAGTTGTTAAGGTTAGATATGGGGTAGGTTTAAGGGATCTAAAATATGGTCATGCTGAATAAGGCATTGATATGTGCTTTATAAATACTAATAAACAGCCAAAATGCTAGTAATATGCATGCTAATAAGCAAATAGTTAATAGCGAGAATAAGTCCTTCAAATAAAGTGCTACCGGCTAATATCGTAGATCTACCATTGTCTTGTCATGCTCAAAATGATGATAAGTGGCAGAACAAACTATGCCACTGAACAAAGTCAGCCTATTAATTCTATGAAGTATGCTAATAATGTATGTTTCCATGCAAACATATGGAAAATGTAAGTGTGTTAGAAGCACACTTTACATACAGTATGGATACTCCCGAGATCCCGTTGGATTATGTGTCTTACTCCTGAAAACAAAGAGAGGAATTGTCTCTTCTCAAAAAGGAGTGATTCAGCAGATTTTCTCAAGGACACATGAGACACTAGATTTTAATGTGGGACAACATGTATACTTTTATATGATGCCATGGCAGGAAGGCGCTTGAAAGATCAACCGGACTGAAATCTGAACCATATAATTACTGGGGCTGAACAAGTAAAGAAGACAGAAATGTTAGCTCTTTTTAATGCATTGTTTTTAGTTGTTTATAATCTTCCTTCTTAGGATAACAATCAAAATGATTTCAAACACTTTTTTCATGCATGCAACACGCTGCTATTCTTCCTCATTGTCGCATTTGATTCAAAATAAAAATAATACCTAATACGTTCCAGATATGAAGCATTTGAGTGGATCATTTTAATAATGCCATCCCGTTACAAGAAAAGTGCTACAAAAAGCCCCAGTCTCTCTTGTACCACACAAACCACGATGCCATCTAAGACTCCACCTTCCATCTTCTCTTAGCAGTATAAAGAAGGTAGAAACCATATCTCTCTCTCTCCCTCCCTCTCCTTCTCTCTCTCTCTCTCCCTTTCTCTCTTTCACCATTTCTTCATTTAAGCAAATCCTCAAGTCTCTAATATCAGAGCTAATCTTCAGAGCTGAGTCCTGGATCCTGAGCACCACAGTCTGTGAAACAGAACAGAACAGCGAAGCGCGATGGCTTCCGCCGGCCTGGAGATCCTGGGGATGATCCTGACCGTGGCCGGGTGGCTCGGCGTGATGGTAGCCTGCTGTTTGCCCATGTGGAGAGTAGCGGCGTACATAGGCCAGAACATCGTCATCACGCAGATCGTGTGGGAAGGTTTGTGGATGAGCTGCGTGGTGCAAAGCACAGGACAGATGCACTGCCGAGTCTACGACTCCATGCTGGGGCTTCCCGACGACCTGCAGGCTTCCCGGGCTCTCACCGTTGTAAGTACCCTGCTCGGTGTGGTAGGCATGGCTCTGGCAGTGGCTGGGGCAAAGTGCACCAACTGCACCTCAGATATAGCAAACAAGCCGCGCATTATGCTGGCAGCCGGGGTGACGTTTATAACGTGTGGGCTGCAGCTGCTAGTGGCCGTCTGTTGGACAGCTAACGGCATCATCCTGGATTTCCACAACCCGCTTCTAGAGGAGACGCAAAAGAGGGAGTTTGGGAACTCACTGTACTTCGGATGGGGCGCCTCCTGCCTGCTGATCCTAGGTGGAGCTATTTTGTCTTGTTCCTGCTCCTCAAAAGCACAGAACAATGCCGCGCCGACAAGAGTGGACTACTCGGGGGTCAAATCTATCTCGGTGAATGGATATGACAGGAGAGACTATGTTTGAGAGGTCTGAATCTTTGCACATAAAGGACCTTGAGAGAAAAGCCAACAAGACTGCTAAATGACTAGCATTCAAATGTCAATAACAAATTAATGACTGGTGCTGAACTTTGATTACCAACCTGGCACCTCTTTTTATAATGTAATTGTTATTGTTGCAATAACTTTGTCTTTTGATCTAAGTTTTGCATGATCCAAATGCTAATAGGTGAATAACCAGTTGCTCATTTATATCACTGAAATTGTGATAATAAATGCTGATTTTTCCACTCATATTGCAAAATGAATGGTTACACTTTATTTTGAGTCCACTTAAGACATTCTAATAACTATAAGTAAATTTGTAACTAACTCTCATTAGAGTATTAGTAGACTGTTAGGTTAGGTTTAGAGTTAGTAGAATCAGTTGACATGTATGTGCAAAGTTACTAATAGTTAGTAGAATGTCTAAAGTGGATTATTAAAATAAAGTGTTACCATATTAATTAATGGACAAACATACCTGAATTTATTTAAACAGGCATTACATAACATTAAATCAAGGTGGAACTGTAGCAAAAAAAAAAAAAAAACTTGGAGAACTCTGAAATTTGAATGAAGCAAAGAATGTCAGCAAAACCGTGCACTTTGTAATAATTTGAAATCAATCCTTCTCTTACAGGTCAACTGCAAATATAAATTATACTCTCCATGTCGGCCCAGACATGAATGGAGACAATGCGCTGGTTGTTCTAGTAAATCTCTTTGTGCCCAATTCTTTAGTCAAGAGAGCGTAACTGAGACTTCCACGGGTGAAGATAAAAGCACCTGCTATATTACAGAGCAGATGCCTAGATAATTACTTTCTGTAACTCTTTCTCAAAATGTTCATTCATTTGGAAAATATGTAAAGCTCTGGTAGGTTTAATATGCTAACCTACTTTTGTCTTGGAGTCATTCAATATTATCCTTCAAGGTACTGTAACAGTATTTTGTTTACTGTTCATTTAAGTTTAAATATTGACATAGATGATATACAACCAATGTGTATGAAAGAAAACCTGTTAATAGAATTGGAAGATGCTCATTCCACTTGTTCCGCATGCTCCAACATAATTAAACACTGCAAAGGTTGATGAAAGGTCACCAGGCTTCACATATCTATGCATGACTGATTAAAGACTAAGTGTGTGTATAATGTGTGCGTGAGAGAGAGAGCGAGAGAGTTAATAATGCCTGATGCTGTTTAGGTTAGAGTGATTGTATTATTGTGTGGCCTTGAGGAATCGTGGACTGCTGATAGCAGCTAAAGTCACGCTGTCAGGCATCACTGATTCAGTCTTTGTTGACTCTCAGCCCTCATTGTCTTTATTGCTCCTTCTCAGGTGACGAATCAGTTGAAGTATCACTTTCACATCAATCTCTGCTCATAGTATCCAAACAAATTAAGTTTGTGCTTGTAGAATACCTGTTTATGCACCTGAAGCATGCATTTCAATCTTAAGCCATTGGAAGTATTTTCTTCAAAACTCTAGACTTGCAGTAGTCATGCCAGTTATCCTTTAACTAGTTCCCGCTGGGCTTTTGTTATCTATCCACCATTTGGTCTCCGAGTGGGAAATACCAGATGAAGAGAGCTAAATCATTAAACTAACTCGTTTCCATGCCAAGGTTAAGCTCACTCAAAGTTTAGCCAATCCCCCGAGACTTTTTCCAACATAACTCCACCTTCCTCATCGTTGCATTATAAAGCACGAACCATTGTGCTGAGAGCCTTTCCTTTGCGAATTCTTAAAACAGAATGGCAGCTCTAGGGTTAGAGATACTAGGGGTCACTTTAGCTGTGTTCGGTTGGATTGTAGGCATTGTGTCTTGCGCTTTGCCCATGTGGAAGGTCACGGCTTTCATCGGGGTGAACATCGTAACGGCGCAGACCATATGGGAGGGAATTTGGATGAACTGTGTGGTGCAAAGCACTGGTCAGATGCAGTGCAAAATCTACGACTCCATGCTGGCTCTGAGCTCAGACTTGCAGGCGGCCCGGGCTCTGTGTGTGATTGCCATTGTGATGGGAGTACTGGGATTCCTGCTCTCCATTGTGGGGGCCAAGTGCACTAAATGCCTAGAGGAGGAGCGCGTCAAAGCCAAAGTTATGATCACCGCTGGAGTCACCTTCATCTGCGCTGCGGTCATGCACTTGATCCCTGTGTGCTGGTCTGCTCACAGTATCATCAGGTCCTTCTACAACCCCATAATCATTGAGGCACAAAAAAGGGAGATAGGTGCGTCTCTTTACCTGGGATGGGCATCTAGCGCCCTTCTGCTGATCGGCGGGGGGATTCTCTGCTGCAGTTGCCCCCCGCAGGAGGAGAATAGGTACGGCCCACCCAGCAGGATGGTTTACTCCGCTGCACGTTCTGTACCACCCAGTGGCTTTGACAAACGAGACTATGTGTGAACAAACATACTCTTTCTGTGATGCAACTCTGTTCATTTGTGTCCTGAACAGAGAACGTGATGACAAGGCACAAGACTGTGTGTATTTCTGTACAGTGAGTTCTGCTGTTTTGCCATTCAAGTGTATTTCCTAGTTTGCTGTGTGCTTTCTTTTGTTACCCAGTTTATACAACCAGTTTTTAAGAATTGCAAGTATTACATTATTAATAAGCACATGAATAAGTATGTTCATAGCCATGTGTATATTGATAACGATGTTGTCATTTTTAGTATTGTGTTATTACCAATAATTAAAATGTTTCTTCAGTGCTTCTTTTGTAAAATTGTCATTGCATGGATTTATATGATGCATGAATTCATGTTCTTGTAGTCTAAGTGTGTGCCACTTCTCTGTCTGCTGCAGGGTTTGAAAATTAACCTTAGCCATTAAAAAAATACTAATTGTTCCATGACTTTTTCTGGTCCTTGCCATTTTCATTTATTAACATACAACTCATTTGTTTCAAAAAAGTCTTTGAAAATGCACTGAACGAACTTACTGTGCCACCTTTGTTGAGTTGTCTACGAAACACAATGAAGAATAGTCAGTTTAAGAAACCTTCCTCAATAATGAGGTGATGAGTTGAATCAGCTGTCACTAGGCCTAGCTATTCACCTGTTTTCAAGGTCTACTCGCTCTCTACACAAGAAGCTTGTCTTTGTCAGGGCCCTAATCTAAGCCAGTCCCAGACAATGGGCCTGTTTCAGGGATGAAGATAAGGCACTGGGTCATGGAATGTAACAAAAACACAGAAGAATCTCTCAGAGCTTGAAGCTGCTTAAGGACCTTTGAGAACATCCATGCAGCTTTGAGTATGTTTAGCTTAAAGGACTGTAACTTTGATACAGTTGAGTATCATGCAATCCATAAAATATGAGACATAACCTGCAATGCCTTGACACATTGGCTGATGTGTGTCTAAATATGTTTAAAAGTAAATTTACATTTTTCTTAAGAGCGGCATCCTCCCCCATCTTCATGCTGTATATATATATATATATATATATTTGAATGTAGGTACATTTGTCTAATCAATTAATGATATTGACGAGTCCTCTCTGGTGCACAATATTAAAGTCTGTGTAAAAAAGAAAAGATCCTAGAACTTTTGGGGTTCTTCACATTGTACACGGTATAGTGGACAATATGGCATTTACTATATAAGGGATAGTGAATGAGGAAACAGAAAGTTTTTCCTTCGCAGTTTTGAAAAGGTTTGTGTACAGATGACAATTTTGTCAAAACAATCCCTGTTCACACACTGACATGTGAAAATAAATTCCTCAATAAATTCCTAATTTGCTGATAGAAAGTAATGTAGTTGTTGTAGTATACTTTAAAAAATGCTGGGTTGTTTCAACCCAACTTTGGGTCAAATATGGACTAACCCAACTTTTGGGTTAAAAATTTAATGTAAAAATTTAACCCAATGGTTGGGTTAGTCCATATTTGACCCAAAGTTGGGTTGAAACAACCCAGCATTTTTTAGAGTGTAGCTATATTTGGGTATCTAGAATATGGTCATGCAGAATAAGGCATTAATACAGTATGTGCTTTATAAGTACTACTTATAAACAGGTAATATGATAGTAATATGCATGCTAATAAGCAACTAGTTAATAGTGAATAGTGTTGCATAATCTAAAGTGTTACCAAAAACGCTGTATTATTCATGCCAGGAAAGTAGCTGGTGATGTAACTTTGTAAAGAAACACTACCCTCATGCGCACATACCTACAGACTGAACACGTAATACACGTGCATGACATCGCCGTTTTCACAAATTCACAGAGAAGATAATGGCATCATTTATAAAAATGTGCACTTTGAAACACATGTTCAAAAGTTTGTATTTTTTTACCTGAACATTTCATTAAAACTGTTCAGTGGGGATGCCGGCTTTAGGGTCCCAATACTAATTGAGCAATGTTAAAATGCCACATCCAACGTGTATTTTTGCTGACCATGTGCTTCCTTTATTGGCCACAGTTCACTCATCTTCTAATGGCATACACGATTACAAGTTATTTCCATGAACCTGACAATGGGTTCAGTTACATCAATGACCTCCACACCTCAATCCAATAGTATGTATGCACAGTAGGGCTGTGCAAAAAAATCGAATGCGATTTTCATGCGCATCTCGTCAGTAAAGCCGCTCCCGTGATTAGTAGTAAATTCAGCACGTGCTTTCAGATGGAGTGGCATTTACTACACAGAGCCGTAGTTCACTGACAAGCTACACAAAATCGCGTTTAAAATCGTAGGCGATTTTGAACGCGATTTTGTGTAGCTTGTGTAGCCATCTGCACCATGACTGTAGAGCTGAATCAGGCTCTTTCTGAGGTTTTCTTTGGGTAGTGAGATAAAGATGAGCAGGAACGAGCCTGACAGGCCGTGTTGCATTGCTTTTGAACTCTTTTGTGCCCCCAAGAATCTCTCATCAAAGCTGTTAATGGCAACCACTGAGAGGCTGGTCGGGTTCAGTTGCATGGTGAAACACTGTCTTATCAGAGTCCCTCATTTCTGTCAGGGTTAGCCACAAATATCGGTCCTAGACAATGAGGTTCCCCACACTGCAACCAATGTACTGTGGCATCACCTTGAGTGCAGAGTCAAGTCTGTGGCACTGAAAGTGCTCTGAATAGTTTAGCATCCAGGCCATTCTCATCCACGGCCTTAAGGAGCTTGGTTTGATAAACCTGCAGCATGGCTATTGTGCGCAGAGAATCGATCCAGCCTGTCCAGATGAGATGAGTCTTGCCCGCCAGGTTAGCGGTGACATGGAATGGCTTTGACGGATGTGCTTCATGGACTTCCAATAGAGAGCCGCTAATGGACACAGGTAGAGTACTACAGCTTTCTCCATGTGGAAAAGTTTCTCATATCCCCAGTGGTCAGTGCCATCCAGAGACGTGAACATCAATGATCCTGAGCTGTGGGCATGAGGCGAGTGCTGGGTGCGCTATCAATTTCATTTGTATAGGGAATATACAAGTACATAATATAGACATTTAACTTTTTATTATTATTGTTATTATTTTTATTTTAAGTTAATATTCTGTTTTCAGTCTGTATTCTTTTCATATTTTATATTCAGTTTATAGATAGGGGTTTATAGGAATAAAGATCAATTAAGAAAAATATGTAGTTTATGAATTTTGTACTGAAAAAGTGCTTGAATGTCCTGGATTCTCTTGACGCAGTGCCTGTATGAACCCTGATTAGAGTATTTACCATTTTTCTATAAAAGGACAGTGTCCTTTTTTTCTTATATAGTTACAACTACACAACAAATAACATTACTCAGACATATTGAGAAAACATTTCAAGAAAAATTAAAATATTTGAGATCATATTGCATTTCTTTTGATTTTATTTACGTATGTGACCTTGAAGTAATCCAAAAGTAATTGTAAATCATTACTTGTGATATTTCTGATTAAATTTTTATGAAGTAACCCTCCCAAACCTACTTAAAGCACAGTTAATTAAAACAACTTGAAACATTTGGGAAAAAAAACAGTTGCTGGAACATTTACTTAATTAAAAAAAAGTCCGTTGTACACAACAGCAACCTACACATTGTGAACTTTGCTACTATTTTCCAACCAAAAATGGCAATAATTGTTAGCAATTAGAGATTTCTGTACTAACACGGCTCCTTATAAACACCTCCTTTTCACAGATGACAATAATCTTAATAATTTAGTAACTTAAAAATAATAAAGAGGTAATTGCAGGCAATACAGTAAAATGACCCATCCATTCAAAAGAATATCTTACATTTTTTTTATTTTGTCTCTACCTTTATAAAAATGTATGTCATTGTGGAATGTGCACAAACATTGACACACAAATTGTTGTGCAAATACATGATCTTTTGTTCTTGATTCCCAGTACTTTCCAGTAATGGAGAGCAGTTTTTGTTCTGGTGTGACTAGCCCTTCCTTTGTGTAATGTCTCCATCCTAACAGGCTCCTCCTCTCTACCTGGTCTGGGCTATAAAGGACACTTGTTTTGTCATAGATGCGCTCTGTTTGCTCCGAGGCATTGTCCCAAATTAGGATTATATTGCAGGTTGTCAAACTGCTGTCCAGTAATTTAACCAGCATCTCTGGCATTGCATGTAGCTGGAACAGATCCTTCAAGAAGACATGTCTTTAGGCCTGGAGCTCATCGGTATTGTGTCATGTGTGCTGGGCTGGCTTTTGGCCATCGTGGCTTGTGCTGTCCCCATGTGGAGGGTCACAGCCTTCATCGGCTCCAACATCGTGACGGCTCAGATTATCTGGGATGGCCTGTGGATGTCCTGCGTGGTTCAGAGCACCGGACAGATGCAGTGTAAAGTCTATGACTCCATGCTGGCTCTCTCTCAAGACCTCCAGGCAGCTCGAGCCCTGACTGTGATATCCATCCTTCTGACCGTCTTGGCTGTACTGGTGTCCATCGGAGGAGCGAAGTGCACTAATTGCATTGAAGAAGAGTCGCCCAAAGCTAAAGTCATGATCCTTGGAGGGGTGCTGTTCATCGTAGCTGGGCTTATGCAGCTGATTCCCATATCCTGGTCTGCCAACAGCATCATCAGGGACTTTTACAACCCTTTGCTGCCTGACGCCAGGAGACGGGAGCTGGGAGCGGCGCTCTACATCGGCTGGGCAGCAGCTGCGCTCCTGATTTTGGGGGGCTCGTTGCTTTGTTGCACCTGCCCTCCACAGGAGAAAAAATATAACTCGCCTCGGATGCCGTATCCTGCGTCTCGCTCGACCGGTGGGGGAGGATATGACAGAAGAGACTATGTGTGAAACAAACAAAGGACAACTCTGAACTCAGTGTTGCAGTGCTCAATGCACAGGCATAAATGAAAATATGCCACACATTCTCCATCGTGGAGAAACATGTTTGATGCCTTTGGTCTCCGTGTAAGTGCGATGTAGGCTGTTCAAAATGTAATGACACTGACAGTGTGAAATGGCCTTTTGTAATTGCTATGAAAATGCAAACTAGCTCTGTTACGTTCAGCTGAAATCTCAACGAAGCATCATTTTTAGCTAACTGAGGTGTATAAAGCTGATTTTACATTTATTGGTCAATTCTTTTAGTTTTTTGGACTAGTTGCACTAAGATTTTATGTTTGATTTCAATGTATTTTAACACAGACAAGTTGACTATGTGTTCACTATATGTTGTAGAATTTAAAATATCATCTTTTTTTTAATCCATCAAAACCGTGTCTGATTTAAATTGTAATTTGGATTTCTTTATTATTTATATGATTCAGAGCACCGGACAGATGCAGTGTAAAGTCTATGACTCCATGCTGGCTCTCTCTCAAGACCTCCAGGCAGCTCGAGCCCTGACTGTGATATCCATCCTTCTGACCGTCTTGGCTGTACTGGTGTCCATCGGAGGAGCGAAGTGCACTAATTGCATTGAAGAAGAGTCGCCCAAAGCTAAAGTCATGATCCTTGGAGGGGTGCTGTTCATCGTAGCTGGGCTTATGCAGCTGATTCCCATATCCTGGTCTGCCAACAGCATCATCAGGGACTTTTACAACCCTTTGCTGCCTGACGCCAGGAGACGGGAGCTGGGAGCGGCGCTCTACATCGGCTGGGCAGCAGCTGCGCTCCTGATTTTGGGGGGCTCGTTGCTTTGTTGCACCTGCCCTCCACAGGAGAAAAAATATAACTCGCCTCGGATGCCGTATCCTGCGTCTCGCTCGACCGGTGGGGGAGGATATGACAGAAGAGACTATGTGTGAAACAAACAAAGGACAACTCTGAATTCAGTGTTGCAGTGATCAATACATGGGCATCATTTTCTGGAAAAAAATGAAAATATGCCATGCATTCTCCATCGTGGGGGAAACATGTCTCATGGAGTTGTTTGATGTTTTAGGTTTTCATGTAAGTGCGATGTTGGCTGTTCAGAATTTAAGGGCACTGACAGTGAGAAATGACCGTTTGTAATTGCTATGAACATGCAAACTAGGTCTGTTACGTTCAACTGAAATCTCAACGAAGCATCATTTTTAGTTAACTGAGGTGTATAAAGCTGATTTTTTGGTAATTTCTTTTAGTTTGTTGGAATAGTTGCACTAAGATTTTATGTTTTATTTAGATGTATTTTGACACGGACAAGTTGACTGTGTGTTCACTACATGTTGTAGAATTTAAAATGTCGTTATCCTTTTTTTCTTAAACCATCAACTAGACACTGTGTATGATTCAAATTGCAATTTGCAATTCTTTATTATTTATACGGTTATTCTTGCCTATTTGTACAAATGGAATTTGAGAAGCACGTACATTTTCTTGTACATATATTCAGTGTTGGGGAAAGTTACTTTTACATTATGCATTACAATATTGCATTACAATATTGCGTTACTCCATAAAAAAGTAACTTAGTACTTAGTTACTTTTTATGGAAAGTAATGCGTTACGTTACTTTTGTGTTACTTTTTAAATCTGGACAGGGCTTGCTTGTTTGTTTTTAAAATAAAAAAGTTCTATTTTTGGCAAATATAAAAGTATTTTCACACCAAAAGTGAAATGAATAAGCCTCAGGCTGAAGGGAAAGTAAATTTACGTCCGTACAGTAGAATGCAGAAGAAGAAATTTCAACACACTTCAGCCATAAACAAATGTTTGTCTAGAGTAATTTTTGCTGATTAGTTTGGTTGAACTGGATCATCGAAGGTCAGAAGCAAAGACATTGCTTAATAGAATGGGATTAAATACATAAAGAATATTTGTGTTGTTTAACATTTAATGATTGCAGGTTTGCGAACACTGCATATATTATTGATTCATAAACACATACTGCCACTTAAACTTGTATGCTAAAATATAAAATAACAAAATAAACTGAACTAAAAGCTGGCCCTAGGTTCATTTAAGTGTAGGCCAGAAATGTGAGAGGAGGGTCAGAATGGTGGGAGTTTGAGTACTTTATCTGTGAGCACTGAGGCAGAAAGAACAGCTGAGGAGTACAGGTTTCTGTAAACGGTAATTTTGTCCTAGTGTCCATATATAGTCTACATGCTTGAAATCATCTCTGTATCTCTTCTTTTATAAGGGTGTAATGATGACTAGAGAAAACCTGAAACTCAAGCCACGTAAGCTTGGTGGCACGTAAGGGACAGAACAACAGAGAAACAGCAGAGTTACACAAATACACTTGTCAGAGCTGAATTATTTAGCTGAAGAATTAGCTTCATTATGGCAAAAAATTTAAAAAAAAAAAATCAACAAATAAATAAAAAGGAAAATTCTTCAGAAACCACTTGTATTATTTCTGTTGTGTAATGTGTTGTAATAAAATTACTTGATGGAGAACCAATTTTGGCAGCTTCTAACAGTGGCAACGTGAAATATTGAAGAGGGCCTCATATGGGTGACACATACATCAGCATATCACTTTACCAGGGTATGTCACCTGTTTCTATAAACACAGGATCAGTGTCAGCTCATTTAAGGACAGCATGCAGGCTAAATAACCTACCTTGATAATATTACCACCATTAATATAATTTTTTTGTCTTATGTTAAAATAATAATCATAATACTAGTGATGATAGAATCTATTACTGTAGTGTTTAAGCTATAAAAAAGATCAAGATGGTTTCTAGCGTACATGACGACAAACTGTCAAAGACATACAATACAATATATACATTTGGCTGAAAGCATACTAACTATCATATTTTATTCAATATTACATGGCTGAAAGCACTGTGAAACGCTTATTGCAACATTTCGCAAATTGTCACGCCAACTGTATGTGCTGTGCACAGAAATGAATGAGAGTTAATGATTTGAATTAAATTAGCATCGAGTTACTAAAATAATTAAACAAAGTGAGAAACATTTCCATTAGAGAATTTTAGGAAAACAATGCGCATTTCCTAGTTTATTCATAATATGCTAATTACATGCACAAAGATATTCTAACAGCTATTTTTGTGGAATAAGGGATTAACCATGAAACTTTCAGGGGACAAAAACAGTTTTGAAAGTTATGAAAAGATTACGTGATGTAGGACCTTTACACATTACATGCCATTGTGCACATTGTTTTTACCATCATACTTGTTTTCAACCTTGTTAAATTCAATATGGTGTCTAACCTGATTAAGGTCTAAATTGACATCAAATATTTATCACAAAGTCAAGGAGTGATTAAAAGATACGCTTCATTATATTGAATATGCACTGTAGTGTACTTTGTATCTTAAAGGTGCCATAGAATGGAAAACTGTATTTACCTTGGCATAGTTGAATAATAACAGTTCTGTACATGGAAATGACATACCGTGAGCCTCAAACACCATTGTTTCCTCCTTTTTATGTAAATCTCGTGCATGCAAAAGACCACTGAAAAATAGGCGAATCACAACATAACACCGACTGTGATGTTACAGTCGGGATCACTAATAGTTGCTCCCCCAACATTAGCATATACCCGCCCATGTTCTATGCCAGCCGCCAGCCGAACCTGCACAGCCGAATCATCAGAAGTTCTGCAGGTATTGTGAAGAAACAATAGCGAAAATGGCAGATCATGGAA
>NW_015633444.1:142462-182338 GCF_001515625.1 Sinocyclocheilus rhinocerous
AATAATGTACAGTATTTGAAAAATAATGTGTTTTTTGAACATTAAAGCATGTCAACATATTCTGTTACACCAAATACACCAAATAATTATCTTTAAAAATGCATCATATGACCCCTTTAACAAAAAACACCCATTCACTGCCATTATAAAGCTTGGAAGAGCCAGGATATTTTTTTAAATATAACTCCGATTGGATTCGTCTGAAAGAAGAAAGTGATATACAGCCTAGGATGGCTTGAGGGGGAGTAAATCATGGGGTAATTTTAATTTTTGGGTGAACTATCCCTTTAAAAATGTGTTTAAATGCACGATATACAAGTTTCAAAAGAAATGAAATGTCGGACTGAGTGGTTCAAATAGTAGCCCATAACACAAACATGAACTGTTGATTCATGGGGATCTGGCCTGGATCTCCTTCCCCAAACTCTCTCCTCTGTATGCCCATATTCTACACTGTCCCATATAAAGACCTATAAGGTTCAACTGATTCCATTTAATATAAATTTAAACTTTAGTACATTATCATTTAATTGCAAATAACATGCAAAAACTGCTAAGTGCCTTACATTACATTCATTTCACACTTAAGTTTATTATTATTATTATTATTATTTATGTAATAAGCACTATTTTTTAAAAGTATGCTAAAGAATACTTCTTTTCACAAGAGTACATATAGCCTATTAAAGGCATTACAGAACCCAAAAAATTACAGAAACCACTCTTGATGTACCATACTTGATAGTAGCAGAAATCACAATATTTTTAACAATTACATTTTACATTTATTCATTTGACAGATTTTATCCAAAGGCACTTTCAAATGATAACAAAATTATAATAATGTAATTCTTCAGCAAAATTTTGTAAAGTTATTAAACCGTTTTCACCTTCCATGTGTGCAGTTTCCTAATGAATAACTCAATTATTAGGCCCACTGACTTCAGCTGAATTGCTGGTGTCCCCGTGTTCCCTGCAATCAATCTCAATCTAGAAGTGCTTCACAGAGTTCTCTTTGTTCAAACTCGACTGTTCCTGGGGAAACTCAACTCTGTTCACAACAGTGATTCCTCTGAAACTGAGGTCAGATGACCGATACTGGAGAAGGTAAGGAACGAGGGTTGCTAGACAGTCAGAGTCACTGGAAGAACGATCTGTGCTTTCTCAAAACACAGAAACATTGAGTTTGAAGGGAGGAAACTGTTTGTTTCCCATTCAGATGATTTTGGCAAAAGACCATATTTAATGGTTATATTTTACATATTACAGTTTTCATCAATTTTCCAAACCATTCATTCAGTTTTAGAAACAAAGACACATTCCTCAAAACATTTAACACATTTCACCTGTTTTCACAAGTTCCAATTTGTAAAATTTTTTCTGCAAAAATCGATACAAAAATGCCCACATTTTCTCATTCAGAAAACATAAACACACAATAGAATTACCTCAAGAATATGAACTCAGATAGCCATATTTATCCATGTGTGATCATCAATCTCAGGATGATATAAAAAGGTAATTAAGCGGTTTGGAAAATGAACCCTACTAGTGGGAAACAAAGAGGAGGAGGAGGGGGAAAAAACAAAGTGGACGGGGTCAAAGGTAATTTGTTCCTGATGATATACAGAGCACTATAGTTGAACGTGTTCTTGTGCATGAGGAAAGCTGGCCTTCTTTGGCATTTGACCCTTTCTTTTCTAGTGCTTTTCATCTACTGTAAGATCTCTTTACGGTAGTGTAATGAAAGTAAACTTTTCTTAAAGCTTATTGCTCAATTTTACTGTATTTGCACCCCTCTATTTATGCAGCATACTGTAATAGACATTGACTTGCAAAATTATTCCTGATTCCCAAAAGAAGGTTTTGTGACAATGTTTTGAATTGATCTCACTAGTGTTCTCTAGGCAGTGAAGTAGTCTGTCTATTTGACAGGTTTGTGTGTGATCTGAGGTCAAAGATTAGATTCAGATAGAGAATATGTTTTTGACTAAAATATTAGATTTTGACCTGGAAGTCTGAAGTTTGTACAAGTTGGTGTGTAGTTTTGAAATTGTGTGTACAGTCGGGATCACTAATAGTTACGCCCCCAACATTAAGAGTTAATTGTTTCACGAACTGTGTGTTAGCAATTGAGAAAAACTGTAGCACAAGTTGAACACCCTCAAACCCGTAACTGCTGAATTACAGTTTTTCTCAATCGATTTGACACATTTCTCCAAACTTATAGGTCACTGCTCTCAAAACAGTTAACACATTGAACTAAACACTTTATAATTGTCCTACAGTTTTTTATTTATTTATTTTAAATTGGTTTGGTTCAATTTTCATAAGTAAGGTGTGCATTTTCAAAACTCTTAGTACAAAAATCCAAACTGATCACACTTGTAACACCACTAGTCATTCTTTCAAAACTGATCTCATGCTTTCATTACAAGTACACATATTTTCATCCACACAATCATTGTTTCAAAACATAAGATTATTATAATATATATTGAGAACATTTGATTTAATTACCGAAACACAACATTGTGATCTTCTTTCACTTTAGTACTTTTAACAATCAGTTCATTCAAGAGCAAACAATGCAAGAAACATGTTTCAAATCACCTTTTTTGCTGAAATAATTACAGTAATACAGACAATAGTTGTCATGTAAAAAATACACTTACATTACCTAACTGAGTCAAGTCAAGTCACCTTTATTTATATAGCGCTTTTAACAATACAGCAACTGAGCATATCTCACATAAAATCCATAATGTTTGTAAAAGTATTTATCCAGTGTGTTATCAAAAGGTGCAATGATGGCATGGCCATAAGGTTTTGTGCTACAACAGAGTTTACTGGCAATGCAGTAAATATCCTCACTGTGCCACATGACTGAATCTATACTGTAACTGAACTTTTCAGATGGAAGGTGCATCTACATGCATTATCACATGGCATAATGTTATGTAAAATGCTGTATTTGATACTATCTGTCTCCCTTCTTCTGATACATCTCTGATCAGTTCCTCTTCCTTGTATCCTGCTGTATATTCACAAATTGCAAAACACACTGTTTTACAAATGAGGACATCCTCAAAGAGAGGTTTTGGGTGATTCTGTTCACTTCTGGGCAGTGGTGGAGGTAACGAATTACAACTACTCACGTTACTGTAATTGAGTAGTTTTTTCGGGTACTTGTAGTTTTTTGAGTATATTATTTTGTTGTGATAGTATGTCCTTTTAGCAGTGGAGACATTAGCAGAGAATGAAGAGAGGATATAAAACGATATATATATATATATATATATGTGTGCGTGTGTGTGTGTGATTGGAAATTAATTAATGTAATGTAATTAATGTAAATTAATGTAATTAATTTATTACAGGAACTGCTCATATTTATGACTCTATTGATGCAACTATTTATGCAACTGTTGATAATGACATAAGCACAGGTAAATAATAACATATTTTAAAGTATTTTATGTCATAATGATAAGCACAGTAGTTTATTACTAAAGAAATTGGAAATGAAATCCATATTTTTATCACTGTGATATTTGCAGAGCAAATCAAGTTAAACCAAGTGTTTTTTCCTCATTGTAGACAGTGTAAGTGGACCTTCTGAACTCACCTATGCTGAGATTGAACTGAAATCTACAAAGAAACAGAAGAAAAAGAAAGAAAACAAAGGTAAACTGAAATAAAAGTCTCTGCTCTTATGGTTTTATGATCATAACAGTAGCAAAAATCACCACATCCTTTTCATAAATGATATCTGTTTATGGCTATGAACGGTGAAATTGACCTGATATGAAAAGCTCATTGCATGCTAATTACAATATATTTATTTTGAGATAATTTGATCGTTATCGTTTTAAAATTAAATAATTATTCTCTCTGTAGAATTCAATTAGACCACTGATTAACATATATTAGCAGTAGAGATTTTATAAATATATATTGATATTTCATATCACTGTTGGACATACAGCTAATGCTATTAACTGTTGACATCTTTTAGAGAATAACCCTGAGAGTTCTGACAGCTTTTACTCTAAACTCACACAGCAAGCAGATCAAGGTCAAACTAAAATCATCAATCACAAGTTCACAAAAAAACTGCATCTACAAGCCTCAAACAGAATTGAAGAATAGAATGAAATACTGTACACTCTAAAAAATGCTGGGTTAAATACAACCCAGTGCTGGGTAAAATAGAAAAACGTGCATTATGAATTAATTTGTATATATTTAGGTGCTGGATCTGGTGTAGTGACATATGCTCAGGTTAAATAAAAATGCCCAGAGGAGAAGCTTTCAATCCCAGGATGCTGATGAGTTTCTGTTGAGAAGGGGTGGAAAATGACCAGAATCATCAATGATCAATAATCTTTGTGATATTGAGCACTTGATGGCAATAGATGTATCAGTACTTAATATTAGTGATTCAAACTGTCATGTGCTTCAGAAAGTTTGCATGCTAATATTCAATTATACATTGGAGAGAGAGAAAAAAAGAAAAAGAAGAAGAATGATTATGGTTTAGTACTGCAGTGTGTTTTCTGGTTGGTTAATACTAGCAAAGGCAGTAGCAGTGGTGGATGAAGTACTTGAACGCCACACTTGACTAAAAGTACAGATATCTTACCAGAAAATAACTTTGGTTGAAGTTAAAGTCACCATTTAGAATATCACTTGAGTAAAAGTTTTAAAGTATGTGATGTTTTTAAATGTAAATGTATATAGTGAAAATGTAGTTTTACATTTTTATTTTGAAAATATATATCTAGTTATGTTCAACTATAAAATATTTTATTGGATAGAAAGCCTTAGCTCTTTGAGTATGCAGTCTCTTAAATGTTAAAAATCCTTATCCAGCAATAACAAACAACTGAGGAAAAAAAATAAATAAATAAATAAAATAAAGCCACGGAAATAGATTAATCAAAAAGTTATAGCTTGCTTGTTTGTCTTATCCTATTTATGTTTTCAGAAAAAAAAAAGTGTTTGTGTTTTAGAAAACTGTTTTATATACACTACCATTTAAAAGTTTGGGGTCAGTAAGATTTTTAAAAAATGTATAATTATTATTTTGAAATAAATTAATTTTGTTCAGCAAGGAAGCATTAAATTGATCAAACGTGACGTGTAATGTTTCAAATAAACACGTCAAAGGATCCTGAAAAAAAATTAAATAAATAAATAAAAGTATCAGGGTTTCCACAGAAATATGAAGCAGCATGACTGTTTTCCACAGTGACAATAACAAGAAATGTTTGTTATTTAGAAATATTAGAATGATATTCAGCATATTAGAATCATTTCTAATATATTCAAATAGAAACCGTTATTTAAAATTTTAGTAATATTTCACAGTATTACTATTTTTACTGTGCGTGGTAAAATAAATACATCCTTGGTGAGCAGGAGAGACTAAAAAACACACACAAAAAAAAAAACTTACTTACCCCAAACTTTTGAATGTTTATAAACTGTTATTTTTGTAATTTTACTTTGTTAAGATAAATAATATCAAACATCCTGAATATTCTCAGTTATGTATTATTATCATTTCCAAATGTATCCTTTCATTACGGACAGATGTAATCAGGGCCGTTTCTAGGCATAGGCGAGCTTTGCAACTAGACGGATGTACAGTTACTTCCTCTACAGTCAAAAATCTGGGTGTTATATTAGATAGCAAAAATTTTGCGATTAGCTCCATAAACTGTACACGAATTTGTGATCGCCTCAGTCCCATTTAAACTTCATATTAAAACGGCGGCAGACTTCGATCGGCTCCTCCCCTTCTTTCAGCGCGCAGAGCGAGAAACAGAGGACAATGTGTGTGTTTAACGATAGATAGTTATAATATCTGCATCTGTGCAGTTCTGTTTTTTTGTCATAAATACAGTTTACAAAATATCAATCGGTTCGCCATCTACTGTAGCCTAAGTTTTCGCTGCGTTCACCCCTCATCACACCACACAGCTGTTTCCTCCAGTGAAAATGAAGCACATATGAACGCATACTTTATAAAACGATCATGTTGCCATTTCATTTGAAAATGTAACTTTCAATGCAATACATTTTCCAGTGCATGTGGCAAAGAGGTTTGCATACTTGAGCTCGCCTAGGGCGTCAAATTGGCTAGAAACGGCCCTGGATGTAATGGCTAGGCTGCTAGGGTGCAGTATGAGCGTGAAGACTCGGTCGTCATAGAAACCACGCTAGGTGATGTTTACTGTTCAACTAATTGAACTTGGAATTTAAACATATTTAAACTAACAAATGTTCTTCATCACATTTCTTTGATTTTGTTTATTATTATTTCAGAATATCAGCATACCAAAGTAATTGTGCAATGTTTGGTTTTGAAAACTCAATAAATATGGAAAGAAATAATAATAATCTACTCCGTTATTGTCTCATTTCTTTAAACCTGATTATTGTCATGTTATCATGAAGGAGGCCTGTGATTACGGCCTGCAGAATTTCAAATGATGAGATTAAAGGGATTCGTTATCCTGTGGCTCCCTCTGGTGGACAATATTAGTGTTACAGCCTTCATCTGAAACCCATGGATATAAAGGCTGTTATTTTCAAAATTAATGTTAGTACCCCAAGCATCAGAAGTACATAGAAACTTGGCAAGATAACATAAAACTGGGAAGATTTGTATTTTTTTTATAGAATATTCTATATCTTCTAAACCATTTGATGAATCCAAATGTAAAGAAACAGCACAGCTCTTGTGTGTTTGATGCAATAACACGGCTGATCTAGTATCAGTGTGTACCTCGCATGTTCTGACAGAGCTGCTCAAACGAACAGAACAATGTCTAAAAGTGTCATAATGCTGCACACGTTTGCTTTTCTTTTTTACTTTTACTGAAGCCTGAAGTGCAAATGCATTTCGTAATAAATATCCTAAAGACAGTGCTATGCATAAAAAATGTAATTGTACAAATGTTGCATTGACAAAGATATAAATTACATGCAAAACAAAACTGCATTAGTGATAACACACAGAAGATACTTAATGTGTTTCAGCCATGAACATCTGAATCAGTGAAATCTTCTGTAAATCATGACAATGTCACAGGTCTGAGCACTACAGATCCTTCATATGAATTCATAAGTGAACTGAACGATGTCAGATTTGAACTCTTAAGCATCATCCGGTGTATTTCACTCTACTGAGACATTCCTTCATGTGCAGTTCAGGTAAATGTTGTGTTCTATGCAATGTTATTACATAACAATATTATTATGTTAAATGCTATTTAAATCAACAAGATCATGACCAGCATGATGTCACTGTATTCTATCATTATTTACATTAAATATAAATAGTCATAATATACAACTGAATCTCACAAAACCTTTTTCAAAAACACATTTCACTCCAAAGACGACAGATAGAAACAAGAAATCATATTTTGCATCAGGAAATGAAACCTAATCAAGGAACAATAGGATAATCACAGCACATTTCATTACCACAAATATAGCATTCTTATTATTTAGTGAAAAAATAAGGATGCAAAAATGTGAATGTGAAGAATGTCACAAAATGAAAAATGCATATGCAAAAAAAAAAAGTTCTAAAATGTTTCATCATCTTTATACAAAATATTATTTCTTCTTTTTTTTTTGAATTTGGGGAGAAATGTGAATATGTTTTTGTGAGATTCATCTAACATTTTTTTTAAATGTTTTTTTTCCTCTTCTTTGGCATTAACGGTGGATCATCATGCATGAGTGTCTGATATGTTCTCAGCAGCCGGTCAGTGCTGTTTATTTGCTGCGTTTGAGCCAGTCTCTCCAGGGCGTCTGGTTCTGCTGCGGGCTGGTCTCTGATAAGGTGGACGGCCGTCTGGACTTACGCAGGAAAGAAAGCCGACCCGCTGATCTCTTCTGAGGCTCTTCTGTCTGCTGCTGGCTCCTCAGCTGCTGGTTGATGATAACCTGGATATCGTCCTGCAGAGACACATGAATAGTTCATAAACATTATAAATTATAACATTCTAAAAACCTACTTCTGCAAATGAGTGTCAAGTATTTGGGTACAAGTGCAATAAATCAGTATAAATGCATTCTTCTGCACGTTATTATTTTTATTTGTGTGTATGTGCTAACTGAAATGTGAAATGATCTTTAAATTTAGAAAATAAATAATGTTTGTCAATATTTAGGTGTATAGGATGCAGGGTTATTATAGTTAATATTATAGGGGGGGGGATATATATATATATATATATACATACACTGAACAAAATTATAAACACAACACTTTTGTTTTTGCCCCCATTTTTCATGAGCTGAACTCAAAGATCTAAGACTTTTTCTATGTACACAAAAGGCCTATTTCTCTCAAATATTGTTCACAAATCTGACTAAATCTGTGTTAGTGAGCACTTCTCCTTTGCCGAGATAATCCATCCACCTCACAGGTGTGGCATATCAAGATGCTGATTAGACAGCATGATTATTGCACAGGTGTGCCTTAGGCTAGGCACACACTAAAATGACAAAAACACAACAAAATTACTACAATTGTAAACTTAAAATTAAAAAATTATGAAAATAACTGCATAAAAATATTAATAAAAAGCTATGACAGTATCTCAATGATATTAAAATAACACTGATAGGGTGTTGATTTCACAATATCTTTACATTTTAACTTCTGTTGGCTGCAGGATAAGAACAGGAGATATACTTTGAGGATACATTCACTTACAAACGAACGTTAAACAAAAAAAATGTTTGATTATTATTATTTCAATTTGATCTACTCTCATTTAAAACTCAAAAGCCGTTACATTTGACATTAAACAGCTGCAGGCTTCCACTGTGAACAGCAGGGGGAGACAGAGTATCCATAATATCATTAACAGACAATACACACCTTCTAAACTACTGAGTGAGGACTGAGAGGTTTGGTCATTTAACTATTGTAATTAAAAAGCACAAACACAGATTCTTACCTGCCAGGCCTCCAGTTCCTGTGACAGCTCAAGCTTGCGCTGAATGGCTTCCAGGAGTTGGTTGTTTAAACACATCATATCATGCTTTGTCCTCAGCAGCTCTGCCTCCATCGCTGTCTTCCTGCAGGACAGAAAACCAACACCAAAACGTTAAAAATGCCTCTTTTTTTAAGTATCTGTTCCAAAGAAATGTCACTCGCATTACTGATAATGCTTTTACTTTCTCATTAACATTTATAGGATCATAATAGCAAGTAAATGTTCAATATTTACTTAGCGATGGCATCATCGCGGTCCTTTATGGCCTGCTGAACTACTTCCTGCTCCACGCGTCTCTCAGCTCGCAGCTTGAGCTCGCCGTTTTCTGCTACGAGACGCTCATTCTGAGAGAGAAGCCAAAAAATGATGATTGATCTTTGAAATGATTTAGCAAATATCTGTCTAATGCTGCTAATAATGCTATTAACAAAACACACTTTGCTAAAAGCAAAGGTCACATGCAAATGCTCTGTATTCACTCTGCTTGAAATCTTAAAGGTGTATTTTGTTCGGAAAACTAATTTCAAGAAAGTATATTGCTGAAACGGCGGTTGCTGGATCGTGACATCCGTTTAATTTTGAAGACGCGCTGTAGCAGTGATGAGCATGAATGGTGTTGTTGTAGTGGCCACTTCAAAATACGTGAATAATTCTAGATATCTTATTATCCGAATGGTTTCGATTTTTAAAACGCACAGGAGCTTATTTTCTATCGACCAGTTAATTTTTTACAGTATTGTGCATTTGCTGCGTAAAAGTTGATCTGGACAAAAGCAGCAGACTGAATAAAAATGCATGTTCATTCTCTGACAGCAGGTGGCGCTTTAGGAACAGCAGAAATCTCTTCATAACTCAGGTGTTCTTGCTTTATTAAAGCATTATTCTCACCAGATTTTCATACATTGTTTTCTGAAAGCAATGGTTAAACTTTTACATAGATAAGAAAAGTTGTTAAAAATGTTTAATAAGTAAATATATCTTCATATTTATGTATTGAAATATACTGAGTAGATACTGTTTAAGACGATTAAATTTTTACAACAGGGTTAATATAGTTAACTAAAGCTAATATATATATATATATATATATATAAAATTGTTACTTGAATTAAAATAAATGTTAACTGAAATAAAATACAAAAACACTTAAACTTATTTTATTTTAGCCAGTTGACAGTGCAACATTTCTCATTTTCATTAACTTTATGTTGATGTTCTAAAATAACTAAAACTAAAACTGAAATCAAAATGCTTAACTATATAGACATTGAAAAACAACAAAAAAGGGGGGCCCTCTTTTGAAAATCTGCTTAGGGCCCCATAATGCTAGGGCCGGCCCTGACTGAAAGTGTACAGATGAAAATGTTACAGTGAGTTGTTTAGAAGCAAACAAGCATTATTAAACTATAATTGCATCTCATGAAATATTTCTGAGCTTTCTACAGTTGCAGAAACTTTCACACATTGTGTTTTGCAGCATCTATTAAAATGCTGAGCAGTGAGAACAATCACATTAACTGAAGTGATAAAAAGATACTTCAACCAATGTAAATGTGATAGTGTGGTTGTTGCATGCTGAACTTGTCCAATCGATGTTCATTTCCTCGGAAATATGCAAATAAAGAACGCTAACCCACACATGTACGGTGTGAAAACTCAAAACCTGTCGAGCCAGGACTGACGGTAAACCTAGGGCAAAGTATAAACAGTGCAAAGCATGGAACAAGATAAGCCAGGATGATGTTTAAAGGTGTTGAAAGGTTTTTCCAGAAATTAAACACTTCACCTTTACCAACTTAATCTGTGAAAGGCCCAAAAGAGAGTCAGTGAGCACTAGTTTTACTACACAGGGTTTCTAAAGGTAAATTGAAGACTTTTTAAAGATCTTTTTAAGACCAACACAATACGACAATATGCTATTTAAATGTAAATGTCTAGGAAGCACACGAGTTGTGTTAGCAACACTTCATAGTTTGAAAAAAAACTACTTCCTGCAGATCTCCATTACTTCTTAATTCACCTAAATACACACACACACACACACACACTCATGTTTACTTAGCTATCTAAATGGGGGGACATTACATAGACTTCTATTGTTTTTATATACAGATAGTTATACACTTTTTAATCTAAACCCACACTACCCCTCACAGAAAACTTTCAGCATTTTTACAATTTCAAAAAAACTTTGTTTACTTTATTTTTATACAAGTTTTACAAATGAGGATGTCCCCAAATCGAGGTTTTTGGCGATTTTGTCAGGTTTTGCTCACTTTTGGGTACAAATTTGTCCCCAAAATATGGTTAAGTAGGTACACACACACACACAGGTTTGCTTTTGTGAATTGTGGGGACATTCCATAGGCGTAATGGTTTTTATACTGTATTTTCTATTGCCCTACACCAACCCTACCCCTAAACCTACCCCTTACAGGAAACTTTGTGCATTTTTACTTTCTCAAAAGAACTTTTTCTGTATGATTTATAAGCGTTTTGAAATATGGGGACATGGGGCAATATCCTCATAAATCACCTTCTCCTTGTAATACCTGTCATACCCTTGTCATTATACAAATTTGTGTCTTCATATGTCACAAAAACACGCATACACACACACACACACACACACACACACAAGCTGTACTCCCAAACACTAGAATATGGAAATATCTTTTACTGTACTTCTGATCACACTGGGAAAAGAAAGAAAAAATAGGTTCTTCCTCAGTATTTTTGTCTTGTTTTCCAGTGCAAATGTCTAAAGATTCTTAAATCAAGATGTATTTACTTGAAAAGCAAAATTACATTACATATGACGTCATGAGAAATTGATCAAACAAAGTCAAAAATTCAAAATCAAAATTCAGCTTAATTGTTAATCCCTATTGACAGATATTTGCTCTTGCTTTAAACTTAAACTCACTTCATTTAAATTTTTCAAGACTTCATTTTGCATCTCAAGTACATGTATCTTGATTTAAGGATGTTTAGATATTTGTACTGGAAAGCAAGACAAAAATACTGAGGAAGATTTTTTTTTTTTTTTTGCAGTGCATGCAACATTTAATGTTGTGACTTTATGAATTAAAGACTTTCTGCTCTGATTTAAGGCCTTAATTTGTGGAAGGACAAATTAAGACTTTTTAAGAAACCTTGACTAAGTATTCTTTTCTTCCTGAAAACCAGTTCAACAGATTCACCACTTGACCGCACTTGTTGACTGTCTTCATACAGCTGTGAATCCCAGTCAGAAAAGCAGTAAATCTTTGTTCATAAATTCCCCAGGGGTTGCCAGGCCCTCCAAACAATGGAGCCATTTTTTTGAGAAACTGAGCCCAGGTCAGTGGCAGTGGAATTGGGCTGCTGTTAGTCGTGGCTGGGAGCTTTAACGCATGAAGAACTGTTACCTGATCCTGCAGCTCCTGTATCCGGATGGCATTCTCACACGGATCGCTCACCGATCCCACAATGGACTTCCTCTTCTCCTGCAGACACAAATGATACAGAAGCGTTCAGCACTGCATGCTGGTTAGCAGGTGTCGTCTTTGTCAGACTGTGATGGCAGGGTGTATCTCTCTACAGCATCAGTATCTCTTTCTCTCTCGGTCTCTACCTCTGGCTTCATTTGTGGCTTCACTGATCCTCACTGAACACACCTCAACCTGAAAAATGAGGAAGAATTTTTTTTTTTTTTTGCAGTGCATGCAACATTTAATGTTGTGACTTTATGAATTAAAGACTTTCTGCTCTGATTTAAGGCCTTAATTTGTGGAAGGACAAATTAAGACTTTTTAAGAAACCTTGACTAAGCATTCTTTTCTTCCTGAAAACCAGTTCAACAGATTCACCACTTGACCGCACTTGTTGACTGTCTTCATACAGCTGTGAATCCCAGTCAGAAAAGCAGTAAATCTTTGTTCATAAATTCCCCAGGGGTTGCCAGGCCCTCCAAACAATGGAGCCATTTTTTTGAGAAACTGAGCCCAGGTCAGTGGCAGTGGAATTGGGCTGCTGTTAGTCGTGGCTGGGAGCTTTAACGCATGAAGAACTGTTACCTGATCCTGCAGCTCCTGTATCCGGATGGCATTCTCACACGGATCGCTCACCGATCCCACAATGGACTTCCTCTTCTCCTGCAGACACAAATGATACAGAAGCGTTCAGCACTGCATGCTGGTTAGCAGGTGTCGTCTTTGTCAGACTGTGATGGCAGGGTGTATCTCTCTACAGCATCAGTATCTCTTTCTCTCTCGGTCTCTACCTCTGGCTTCATTTGTGGCTTCACTGATCCTCACTGAACACACCTCAACCTGAACAAAAACTCTGATGCAATTCCCACTTCAGGAATGGGAAGTTTGTTTAATATCCAAACATTTTGTCCAATTAAACATATTGCACATTCATTTAAATCCTAATTTTATGCTATGTACTGCTTGTGCTCACAGAAATATAATTTCTGTTTCAGCAATTACTGATGCAAATTAATGAATAATTAATATATATTCTGATCCACTCTCTATTCATAATCGGGTGAATCTCACCAAAACACATCCAGATTGCATTTCACCTTCAAATAAAGAAAGAAAGAAAAAGCAAATAGAGCCTGTTTTATATTACCATAAAATTTTTAGCAATATTTTCAATTATTTTTCTGTCCATTTTCTGTAATGTATCTGAATATTTGAGTTTGAGTTTTTGTTTTCTCTTTATTCTTTTTGTGTAATTTTTAGTACAAATTTTTAGTACAAATAAACTGTTATTTGTATATAATATTAGTATTAAAACACTATTTTAATATTGTACACTGTACACAAATGCAACACTACACCAAGATGTATAAACACAAATATATATATATATATATATATATATATATATAGCTTCATTTTCTTTAAGCACATTAAAATATCTTATTTTTTCCTCTGTTTGATGTGAGTTTGTAATATGATCCAGGAATGTTATGTGAGATTTACCCAATGACAAAAAAGCTATGAGGAATGAAGACATACTGTATAAAGATGTATGCTTGTTATGAATGTGAATCATTGTTGCTGAAATGTGAGACAGTATGAGATGTCAAAATACTCCAGGGAGGAAGATATGTTATATGCAGCACATTGCATGTCACCTTCTGTTACGTTTCTGTCCCATAGAAACCAACTGTACCTGTAGTGTCTCACTCCTCCATTGTGCTGCATGTTTCAGATGTCCCAGCATGCCCTGCAGGCTGTCATCTGAGTCCTGCTCAGCCTCTGATCTGTAGGCCACAGGCTGAAGCAGTTCCAGGATGTAGTGCAGCTCCTGACAGACCTGCTGGGCAAGACGCATGTTCTAGTTGTGCCAAATATCAAATTAACAGGCATCAATGTAAATATCTGAAATGTATTCAGCTTTGTTTCAAAACCTAGAGAGCCGTCTTGCTGACATGAAGCTCACATGAAGCTTAATGTCTTTACATATGCAGCAACTCCATATACTACACACATAGTGCACTTCACATAATAGTATGTACAAGAGACTTCACTCAATTCCAACATTGTAATGGTTCCAACAGAATGAGCACAAAAATTAGGGCTGTCAAAGACCATTTTTGTGATTAATATTTTGTTTAAAGCATTAAAAATAATTACTGCAGCATCCGCTTTTTGATGTTGCTTTGTGTTACAGTATATTATCACATAAAATATTGATACCAAATGTTTTAACTAAAATAAACATAGGGGAAAATGAACTGACAGCTCAGTCAAACAGAGAGAGAGAGCTGATATTAACAGACTCATCAATGTAGTTCTATATGCAACACACTACATAAAAGCACAGCTAAATGTGATATTATAATGGGTTTATATGAAAATAGTTTTAAGTTAACTTAAATTAAAAAAAAAGTTTTAATGTTTTGTAACAGTTAAAAGGCCTATTAAATGTTAGAAATGATTGCACAAATTTTACTGTAATGTTAAATGGCTATATTTATCTCATTTTATCTCCAGAAATCGATTTAACAGAAGCATCAGCATCAGTACTGGCATATTTGCCTTCATTCATAGTACTCAGTAAAAAGATGCCATTAAACAAATAATAAACCATCTTTGTGTTGTTTCTAAATTATTTTTGAGTTAAAATGTGATAATACACTTTAATGTTAGGTGTGGTTAATCATGATTAATTAAAGAAAACTGTAATCAATCAGTTTTTTTAATCGACAGACAGCACTAATAAAGATGCATATTGTAGTAAAAATGCATAATTTGTATTGAACACTTTTCAGGTGTAAATATAAATATGTTTTTTTTTTTAGCAATATTTTCAAAAATCTGTTATTTTTCTGTCCATTTTCTGTAATGTATCTGAATATTTGAGTTTGAGTTTTTGTTTTCTCTTTATTCTTTTTGTGTAATTTTTAGTACAAATAAACTGTAATTTGTATATAATATTAGTATTAAAACACTATTTTAATACTGTACACTGTACACAAATGCAACACTACACCAAGATGTATAAACACAAATATATATATATATATATATATATATATATATAGCTTCATTTTCTTTAAGCACATTAAAATATCTTATTTTTTCCTCTGTTTGATGTGAGTTTGTAATATGATCCAGGAATGTTATGTGAGATTTACCCAATGACAAAAAAGCTATGAGGAATGAAGACATACTGTATAAAGATGTATGCTTGTTATGAATGTGAATCATTGTTGCTGAAATGTGAGACAGTATGAGATGTCAAAATACTCCAGGGAGGAAGATATGTTATATGCAGCACATTGCATGTCACCTTCTGTTACGTTTCTGTCCCATAGAAACCAACTGTACCTGTAGTGTCTCACTCCTCCATTGTGCTGCATGTTTCAGATGTCCCAGCATGCCCTGCAGGCTGTCATCTGAGTCCTGCTCAGCCTCTGATCTGTAGGCCACAGGCTGAAGCAGTTCCAGGATGTAGTGCAGCTCCTGACAGACCTGCTGGGCAAGACGCATGTTCTAGTTGTGCCAAATATCAAATTAACAGGCATCAATGTAAATATCTGAAATGTATTCAGCTTTGTTTCAAAACCTAGAGAGCCGTCTTGCTGACATGAAGCTCACATGAAGCTTAATGTCTTTATATATGCAGCAACTCCATATACTACACACATAGTGCACTTCACATAATAGTATGTACAAGAGACTTCACTCAATTCCAACATTGTAATGGTTCCAACAGAATGAGCACAAAAATTAGGGCTGTCAAAGACCATTTTTGTGATTAATATTTTGTTTAAAGCATTAAAAATAATTACTGCAGCATCCGCTTTTTGATGTTGCTTTGTGTTACAGTATATTATCACATAAAATATTGATACCAAATGTTTTAACTAAAATAAACATAGGGGAAAATGAACTGACAGCTCAGTCAAACAGAGAGAGAGAGCTGATATTAACAGACTCATCAATGTAGTTCTATATGCAACACACTACATAAAAGCACAGCTAAATGTGATATTATAATGGGTTTATATGAAAATAGTTTTAAGTTAACTTAAATTAAAAAAAAAGTTTTAATGTTTTGTAACAGTTAAAAGGCCTATTAAATGTTAGAAATGATTGCACAAATTTTACTGTAATGTTAAATGGCTATATTTATCTCATTTTATCTCCAGAAATCGATTTAACAGAAGCATCAGCATCAGTACTGGCATATTTGCCTTCATTCATAGTACTCAGTAAAAAGATGCCATTAAACAAATAATAAACCATCTTTGTGTTGTTTCTAAATTATTTTTGAGTTAAAATGTGATAATACACTTTAATGTTAGGTGTGGTTAATCATGATTAATTAAAGAAAACTGTAATCAATCAGTTTTTTTAATCGACAGACAGCACTAATAAAGATGCATATTGTAGTAAAAATGCATAATTTGTATTGAACACTTTTCAGGTGTAAATATAAATATGTTTTTTTTTTCATACATTCTTGTTGAAATGCATTCTGGGATTCTTCTTTTGCATATGTTCTATACTGCATTGCCCATGATGATCAAGGCTTTTAAATCTTAAGGGGGTCACACACACACACACACACACACGTCTGGTATGAACAGAGGGCTCTTCTTCTGTAACATTCATTTTCTGTAGAATGTGGAACAGTCTGACATTATCAGGTTACAGTGAGTACAGTTCAGTGTATCACCTGTTCTTTGTCCAGGCTCCAGTCTGCAACGTCCAGATTGTTTTCAAGCTCAGACAGTAAAGATGAGTCGTTGTGACTTTTCTCCTGGAGGGCCACTTCCTCCTGCAGCTCCTCGACCTGAGACTGCAGCTCTTGAGCCCGGGAACGAACCCCATCCACTTCCCGCCAGGCCTCTGCCAGCTGGGACAGAGAAGAAAAATGTGTTATCATCACTCATGTAAGTTATGTACAAATATGCACAAAAAAGTCAATATATTTACCCTGAAATTTACATTTTTACAATCATGAGGTACATATGTTTTTCCAATTTTTTGTGTCATTTTTGCCCCAAGCCTCATTTCAGAGTTCATTTCAGACCCTGATTCTCTCATGCATCGCGATTCTCTTCAACAATTCTGAATCAGTTCTGAGCTTAGCTTGTCCATATATGCACAATGGCACTTGTGTGCACTAGAGACAGTCGTATTCTGCTTTCTGCCAATTACACACAAACACACAACATCAAATAAGTATATAAACTTGTATGAAGTTTCACGATTGAAGCGGATTAATTGCACAGAATATGTGCTGAGAAACGTGTGGTTTCACCCGCCAGTATTTACATGTTTTACCTTCCAAATGCATCCATAAGCATCATTTATGCCGTGACTGAAGCACACTTACTGACAGACGGCTGCTTTCAAATGCTCACATGCACTTTGTGTGATCATACTGAAGGCGCTCGTGGCATGTGACTGTGCATAACTCTGTGTGAGTGGTAAATGCATTTGCATCTCAATGCGAAACTAATGTAAACACAATCAGCAGGACAAAACATCTGATATTTCACAAACAGATCTGTGCATTAGAGTGAATGCAGCCTATTAGAGCTGCCGCTGTCTATGATGTCACCAGTAATAATCAAACAGCAAGAAAAATCCATAACTGTGCTTGTCTGGAAACTTTCAGATACTTTAAGCACTCTCAGATACTGAAAGCACTTTTTGTTTTTCACTTGGCGTGTGTTTCTTTGTTCCCCTTTATTACTAATTTGCAATATTTTTAAAAGTACTTTTATTAGTAATTTTATAAAAATGCACAAATAAATGTGTTATTCAAGTCAGTAAACGTATTAATTAAGACAAAAGTGGTTCAACAATTGTTTTGGAATCGGATCATGATTCCCAGAATCAAAACCGGATCATGAGGTGCCTAAAATAATCCCACCTCTTCTTGCGCTATGATCATCAGCATTTGAGAATGTTTGGCATTAATCTCTGGATCATATGACTACATTTTTACTATTCATAAGAACTACTGAAATTTTTAAGAGACAAATCCTGAATCACCAGATTCCAGTTTCACAAACTACAGACCACAGTTTCTTCTTGTTTAGAGTGAAGCATTCTGCTCAGCTGAGTATAGTGTGTGTGAGCGACCTAACCTGTTGTATGTGTGTGTGACTCTGCTGTTCCTGTAGATCCAGGCGTGCGTGGAGCGCAGTCACAGTGTCTTTTAGTTCCTCATTCTCGTGACAAGTCATCTTTAAGCGCTGCTTGAGTGTTTGCTCACGCTGCGTGAGCCGTGCCACCTGAAAGCACACAAACACACACATTAGTCTATAGGTCAGCAAATTCTACAATCCTTCACACTTTATCGTGTAGTTCTTGTTACAGTAAAATAGCTATGTTTGCATGTTATTATAATTCTTGAATGGAAGAGAAGGTAAACAGGTAAATGAGCATGATGAGCCCCTGCAAAGAACTGCACTCTGTAGCTGTGTCCCAATTCAGAGGCTGCGTCCTTTGAATGCTGTATTTGAAGATCAGATGCATCACCGCGGCACAATGAAGGCTGTCCCAGTTCAAAGGCTCCTTCAAATGTGTCCTCGAAATGTGTCCTTCATTTAGCTGGCTATGAAGGATTCAATAGATGGATCCTTTGCAGCCCAGACTTTCCCAAGAATCACTGCACACCAGTGATGACAGGATTATTATAAAATGAAAATGCCGGATTACAATTTTAAATTTAAAGGGATAGTTCACCCATAATTAATTATTTACTTACCCTCATACCATTCTAAACCTCTAAGACTTTCTTTGTTATGTAGAACATAAAAGAAGATGTTTTGAAGAATGTTGGTAACCGAACAGTTGCTGGTCCCCATTGACTTCCATAGTATGAAAAAAAAAATAAATACTATGGAAGTCAATGGCTGGTTACCAACATTATTCAAAATACTTTCTTTCGTGTTCAATAGAAGAACAAAACTCGTACAGGTTTGGAACAACATGAGGGTATGAAGACAGAATTTTCATTTTTGGGTGAACTATCCCTTTAAGTTTTGGGTTTAGCTTAAAGGCACAATATGTAAGATTTTTTAATTAAAATATCCAAAAACCACTAGAACAGTATTATATATTTTGCTGACTTGTGTTCTTACATTATCCCAAATGTTTCGAATGTTTAAATCCTGAGAAATAAGTATTAAGTATTAAAAATACAATTTAACTAGTTACACGGAGCATGTTCATAGTGTCATTGTGTCGCCTGCCAATGACATCATAACCCCTCGATTTCCGGTTTTGTTTTGTAGAAAACATGGAAACACCAAAGACGCTTTAATATGTTGTGCGTTTTATTAGACTGGTGACGACCGCACAGAGTAGCATTATAACAGAACTTTCAAATGTATCTAGTATGATAAAACAGCGCTGCTTTACCCCACATACGCACGACCGGAAGCAGCGGAAGCGCTCGACTGTGGCATAATAAAAGCTCCGCTGCTTTCGACCCGTGTGTCTCGCTCGTTCAGTGCCTCGTTTCGCTTCGACGGCTTTCAGCCTCACCCTGCTTCATTCTACCACGTTAATAAATCACTAGCTCATCCATGAACATGATTTCTGCCCGAGTCCCGTCGGATTGCATCGGCTACGTTAATAAATCATTAGCTCATCCATGAACATGATGTGTGTCTCGCTCGTTCAGCGCCTCGTTTCGCTTCAACGGCTTTCAGCCTCACCCTGCTTCATTCTACTACGTTAATAAATCATTAGCTCATCCATGAACATGATTTCTGCCCGAGTCCCGTCGGATTGCATCGGCTGTGCGGATGAAGACCACAACTCCCATGATTCCACACTCAGTCACGGCGTCATCAAACTACGCCTTTGCTTCTTTGTTTATTTTGAATACGCGCCCTCTAGCGGCGAAAATTACATATTGTGCCTTTAACTAAATATCTGACATTACAAAAAACTAAATGTTAATGTTGACATATTTTACTAAGATGCGATTTTATAGATAGCTTATACATGTACATATATGTATATAAATGGAGCAAGGTGAACATATCAGGCAGGTTGTGAACCCTGTTTTGCTTTCGCTTAGATTGATCTTTAAGGTGAAGGTGTGGCCTTTGAAGTTTGCGGATTGGGACACAGCTATTGTCTAGTCTAGAATGCCACAAACAAAGACAAATGTAATGATACAACAGTGAAAACGCTCTTTGAATGTTGCTCAGCCAATCAAATTTGAGGTCTGGAACTAACTACTGCATACCGTTTAATAAACAAGCATGTGTGGAGAGCTGCAGATTCAATGTAGAACTATTTTTTTAGTGTATTTTCATTGTAATTACAGTATATACCATTTTATAATATAAAATACCAAACAGTGTGTGAGTATGTTACAGTTTCTCACCTGTTCTCTAAGCGCGTTGATGATTTCTTCGTCCTGGGGTCTGGCTTGCCCCCTTTCTCTCATTTCCTCTTTCAGTCTTTGAAGCTCGCCGGTCATGGTGTGCTCCACTTCCATTCCCTAAACATACACAACACCGCTCACTAATCAAACCACTGCACGTCCAAACGCTTTTTTAGCTATCAGATGCTCATAAATCAAATGGGTGATATGCAGAGAGGCATCATTCAGAAGAGAAAGTAGCAATAACAAAAAGACGTGTTTTTCCACTAAGGAATGCGTCCCATTTTCATAATGAAAAGGAGTTAAGTTCGCTTGGTAAGAGCTAAACAAAAGCACGCACTGGCTGATCGGGGGCCTCTGGTGATGAACCTGAATCAGCAGATAACTGGACAGACGTCAGCGTGCATCACACGCATTCAGAACCAGATCAAAGAGCCGCATGACAGATGCAGCTTGGCATCTTGGTCTTGGCAGTGGCATCATCATGCCAGATAGTCACTGTGGGCCTGTATGGGACGGGGCGGGGAATGACCCCACGCTCAACAGCATATGGAGGGGTGGTTAGAGGTCCTGGTTCAATTAGACTCAACTACCAACCACCACAAGGTTAGTGGCCCCATGAGGGAAAGGCTATTCAGGACTGGCCATAATGCTAACGGGCTGTTACGTTAACCAGTGCATTGTAGCATTCAGTAACGCTCCTGCCAGCTGATGCCCCAAGCCAGACAGTGTCTGCAAACTAATAAATCGTTATTTATTTCTGATACAATCTTATCAGATCGTATGACAAGCTTTACTAAAAGGACTGCATTACTAGCAGTACTAGCTAATATATATATTTTTTTTTATTTTATTTTATTTGCATGACACAAAGCTGTCAAAATAGTGAATTTGCTCAAAGAAGAAAATTCAGAAGAAAAACCAACTCCCAGTTCAAATGAGTTTGAACTGGGAGGTGTTGCAAGTGTGCAAACACAGAGAAAAATGTGCAATCCTTGGCCTTGGCATAACAAATGTGACTGGATATTAGAGTAGATACTAGTCCAATGTGAGAGGAACATGTGTGAAATTGTTTTACACACAAAATGAGTCAATGTGGATCTAAATTTAGGTTTAGTCATAAAAGAAGACATACAGAGGACTCCAAAACAAGAGGAACTGACTCCAAAAACATCTAATAGAACAGCAAAACTACTATTATAAAATACATTGTTCAGACTCCAATGTTCTTTTATAATGAAGTGTTATAATAGCGCGGTAAACTGATGCCCCAAGACAGACAGCATTCTTCAGGAAGCATATCAACCTCCTGTGGCGTCTCCAAACTAATAAATCTCTATTTATTACTGAATCAGACTGTATCACTGAAGGGACCGCATTACTAGCAGCATTAGCCAAAATAATGCTATTTTTACATGACGTAATAATCACTTGTATCTAGCTTGCGCTCACTGTTGTACACAGAAGCAGCTCCGGGGGAATTACGTATGAGGTCAGCTTTGCGCATGCGCCGCTCAGAAGTGACGCACGCGGAGAGACCGAAACAAAACAAACGGTCACTAATTAAAAGTACAAAACGAGGATTTGTAAAGAAGAATGTCGGAGGATTACAGTCTGGAGAAGTTGACGCTAGTTGCGAAAGTCAAAGCCAGTCTGCAGATTAGATCTGACAGATATATAAATTGCGTAGAAATTGATAGAAAATTGCATAGTGTATGATCAGAAGTCAGAAGTAAGAAAGAGCTTTATTGCCAAATATGTTTTCTTCCAGTGTTCCAGTGCACAGAGACAACAACAACACACAGATAATAAAAAATAAAGATAGGTGAATAAAATACACATATGTACAGTATATATATATATATATATATATACACATATATATAAACAAAAATACACAAATTGTATGTACAGTTGTGCTATAGATGGAATAGAATAGAATAAGATGTAGGGATAGACTAAGATGGTATCAAATAAATATAAGTGGTATTGCACATATTTTTATTGCACAATGGGGAGAGCATTTAACTGTTCATGATGGTCACAGACTCTGATTTTTTAGCTTCAGCCTTTAATTCCATCCAGTCGTCGGAGATCAAACATGTTTGAAATTTTGAGCCGATTTTAGAACACATTGTTTGTATTTGTCATGTGTCTCCTAGCAACAAGGCACACGTTTCTGTGCGAGTCTGTTGTGATCAGAACAACTTTAAAATCTGGTAATGATCCTCAGTCGTATAGTGTATGATGGCCAGTTTTTCCTCTGTGACTATCACAAAGTCTGTAAGTGTATGATGCCCAGTGTTTTAAAATCTGTTCAGATTTTAAAAGTCGCGTAGTGTATTCCAGCCTTTAGTGATCGACGGCCTCTATCATTTACTTTCAGTTTTCACCTACTATTCTTCTTCGCTGATGCTTTTCTTCTTTTGCTATGCTTTGTGAGTACGCAGTAAAAAATGTTGTTCTTAAAACACCAAACTACTGGGCCGTGAAGGTTACAGATGCTCCTGCTAAAAGGCTCCCATGATTTGTTCTTTTTGGACGTCTGACAAGTCACACATTTCACTGAGTACTAAACACTGCTGAACACAACTTATACTACACTGATATACAACCTAGAGAGTATAGACAACGTAAAGAAACAAAAGTTGATATTAACCCCTATAATAATAGGGGTTCGTATAATTTTGTCCAATCCCTGTATATCGTGAAGAATACGTTGTTGTTGTTTTTTTTAAGTCAATACGTTGCATACAACCAGTTTGCGTGCTAGGATGCATCACTATCGCCGTTGCTCCTACAGCTATTAAACTTTGGAAAATAACTTGACTGATACCTCAGATCATGCAGTTTGTGGAGAGCCGGTGTGGCATTACGTAAGTCTGGTCGACCTCACAGCAGGTGACTGGAGAACAGCACAAGTGTGAATGATTTACAAAGCCATGCAATTAAACTGTGACTGATCTGCTGAATCAGAGTCGCGTGACCTCAACAACTCTACACTCAATGGGGAGAGCATTTAACTGTTCATGATGGTCACAGACTCTGATTTTTTAGCTTCAGCCTTTAATTCCATCCAGTCGTCGGAGATCAAACATGTTTGAAATTTTGAGCCGATTTTAGAACACATTGTTTGTATTTGTCATGTGTCTCCTAGCAACAAGGCACACGTTTCTGTGCGAGTCTGTTGTGATCAGAACAACTTTAAAATCTGGTAATGATCCTCAGTCGTATAGTGTATGATGGCCAGTTTTTCCTCTGTGACTATCACAAAGTCTGTAAGTGTATGATGCCCAGTGTTTTAAAATCTGTTCAGATTTTAAAAGTCGCGTAGTGTATTCCAGCCTTTAGTGATCGACGGCCTCTATCATTTACTTTCAGTTTTCACCTACTATTCTTCTTCGCTGATGCTTTTCTTCTTTTGCTATGCTTTGTGAGTACGCAGTAAAAAATGTTGTTCTTAAAACACCAAACTACTGGGCCGTGAAGGTTACAGATGCTCCTGCTAAAAGGCTCCCATGATTTGTTCTTTTTGGACGTCTGACAAGTCACACATTTCACTGAGTACTAAACACTGCTGAACACAACTTATACTACACTGATATACAACCTAGAGAGTATAGACAACGTAAAGAAACAAAAGTTGATATTAACCCCTATAATAATAGGGGTTCGTATAATTTTGTCCAATCCCTGTATATCGTGAAGAATACGTTGTTGTTGTTTTTTTTAAGTCAATACGTTGCATACAACCAGTTTGCGTGCTAGGATGCATCACTATCGCCGTTGCTCCTACAGCTATTAAACTTTGGAAAATAACTTGACTGATACCTCAGATCATGCAGTTTGTGGAGAGCCGGTGTGGCATTACGTAAGTCTGGTCGACCTCACAGCAGGTGACTGGAGAACAGCACAAGTGTGAATGATTTACAAAGCCATGCAATTAAACTGTGACTGATCTGCTGAATCAGAGTCGCGTGACCTCAACAACTCTACACTTGCAGTATGCTTCTTTAAAGTAAACATTTTAAACGGATACTCCTGAATGTTTGTTAGTTTTGTTAGCAAAACTGTGCCAGAAGATTCTCTGTTTATGGAGCTTGACATACCCAGTATTAATTTCCTTTTGATATATAGAAAATAATTAACATTGTCTGTGCTCAAATGGAATAAAAATGTCATGCAGTCTTGATTGCAATATGGAATGTAAGAGAATAATGTACTACAGAGCATATGAAAAGGCTCTTGTGTCTCATGTTTTTTCAAATGCAAGCCTATACAAGCATGTTTGTAGCATCCCCCGAGGTTTACACCCTGGAACAGGAAGGCACAGCTTTCCTGCAATAACAAATGCTTGTTTTAAGGCTTCTTTGTAAACAACATGGGGAGGCAGATCTCCTCTAAATTACCTTGCGTTCTCCTGATAGACTCGCTTAGCGCTTTTGTGCGACCGTGTACTGTACAGACCGCTAGACACTAAGAATTCATCATACACAGTAACACCAGGCTATAAGAAACACTCACAAACACACACATTTGACCTAACCTCATCCTAACCCTCACACAAAGCTTTCTGCATCTTTATGAAGACATTACAGTATTTAGTAAGTTCATTATGCATATCAAGCTGGTTTCAGGTTGTTCTGTCTTTGTGGGGACAATGGTCCACACACACACATATACACATGCATACACACGTTTACTTTTGACCCCAAAAGTATATCTTAGTAAACCCACTACATACACAGACATTCACACACACGCAAATACTCACCATTCAAGGCTTCACACACCTAAAAAAAAATTAAACGTTTTACCATAACAGACAAAAGCACATCGAAGCATAAAAGCCACTTATCTGCTCTAGACTCCACTCTAGACCCTGTTTGAGAGCAGTTCAAACCAAAACATATAGATGTTGGAAGCCGTGGTGGAATGAGTAAGACGCACTTCCTCTTCCTTCAGTGCAGGATGGGATACAGTGTTTATCAGTGTTTCCTGATCTTTGATTTCTTGGAAAGAATGCTCACAGACACAGTCTCTACGGCTGTGTGGCGTGTGGAGGATGAGAGGGTGTGGGACTCCCAGTGGAACAGAGTTAGCCATTACTCTAGTCCAAACTCACAACAATACATGACTACAGAACACAGCCTTAGTGATTTAAGCACAGCCTGTGATTAAATGTTATTAACAGCTTTTTAAATGAGCTCATGAGTTTGAACCTGGCAAGTGTGCAAACGGAAAAAAAAAATGTGCAAACCTCGACCTTGAGCATAACAAATCTGTGGGATTAGATACGACGAGTCGAGTGTGAGAGGAACTTGTGTGAAAGTGGTTTCCACACAGAATGAGTCAACAGCAGCAGGTGGATCTAAATTTAGGTTTCTCACCTCATTCAAGAAGACAGAGAGGATTTATGGAAGGCCGTTTCCACCACGAAATAAAAATAAAAACAAGATATGAACTCAAAATTCTGACTCTCTTTCGCAAACTCTGAGTTTTCATCTCGCAATTCTGTTGTTGTTGTTTTTTTGTTTCTGCCACGAAAAAAAAAAACGGTAATTGTGACTTTTTATCTTACAATTCTGACTTTTTCTTGTTTATTGTAAATTTATATCATTTATATACTTTTTTTTTATTATCTCGTGGCAGAAAACAAGCTTATAAGGAAAACGGAAGGAATTGATTCCAAAAACATTAGAATTGATGATAAATGTGCAAACAAGTTTAAAATGTTTATGTAATATATATAAATATCTAAAATACATTGTTCTGACTCCAATATGCTGTTATAATTGAATATTATATTAATGTGGTAAGTTGGTTTATGTTGTGCCTAAAAAAAACCTCCTTTTAATGACGTTGTTCCCTGCTACTTTCTTACTGTTAAGAAACTGTTTTTTACTGTTTCTTCTCTCTCTCTCTCTCTATATATATATATATACACACATTTTTTCATTGTAAAGTATTTATACTTCATGGTGTTATTTGCTGCACTGCCTTTAATTTATCCTGATAAAAAAGTTATTGTATTGCAGTAATATTTTACTGTAATAATGTAACACATTACTGTATTATGACAATGTAATTAGAATAAATATTAAGAATAATGTAACAAACATTCAAAATTTCATTAAAAAAATTGGTAAAATATCTCAACGTAAGAAAAAAAATTAATAACACTTATTTATTATTAGGGGACACTATTAACTGGCATGCATAGTACTAGCATATTGGCTGTTTATTAGTACTTATAAAGCACATATTAATGCCTTATTCCGCATGACCATGTTGTAGATCATTTAACCCAATACTTAAACATAACTACTACCACAAATGTAATTACTACAACCTTGCATACTATCAAAAAACAGCAAATGAGGAGTTTATTGAGGGAAAACTCTTAGTTAATAGTAAATATACTGTTACCAATAATCCTAATTATTCTAAAATATGTTCCATTTTCTTTATGCAAAATATAATTTCCTGTTTTTCTCTTTTGATTTTGGGCTGAAATGTGACACATTTTTATGAGTTTAATGCTGTTATCTCTGGAATCTGAGTCAGATGTTGCTGTGGTTTCGCTCATATGGCCTTAACCGGAAAGGATGAGGAAAGTAAACAGGAATGTCACAAAACAGCACTGCCACAAACCCTGAGCCAAATACTGTGATCATGCACTCTTTACAAAGCTAAAATCAACATGTGACCACTGCGTCATTTCATAGATCAGTAACAATTTTCAATAAGGCCCCATTCCTTAACATTAGCTAATGCATCAGCTAACATAACCAACAATGAGCAATACAATTTTACAGCATTTATTAATCTTTGTTAATGTTAATAAATTCTTCATTGTTTTTTCATATTAGTGCATTAACTAATTTTTTATTTTAAAAATGCATTAATACATGCTAAAATGATCACTAACCAAGATTAACAAATGTTGAAGAAGTATTGTTCATTTATGTCTACTGAAACTGTAAATTGTTCCCATAGATTTATTAAATGAATGTATTATAGGGTTGGGACTTGCTTCCTCATCCTGCATTCACAATTTTTGGATGCCAGCTCATTTTTCCACATCGTATCTGCTACACTGAGCCAAGGAACAGTGTGATGTCGTCTTTATCTGAGCAAGAGATTATTGGCCTTTATAATGGTTACAGTCGTTTATGAGCCCTGTATGCGCATGCACTCCAGTAAAGTGTGTGGTTGGGTTTTGCCATCTGGCTAATAAAGGACACATTCATTACACAATCAAAGCAACAAATGCATCAAGAGACTAGACTTGTGCCGGTATTCGGTAATGCGATATATCACGGTAATGCATATGCACGATATTATAAATTATTCAGAATTTTGAATGCATTTTAAGAATACTTTTCCCATCAATTGGTCAAAATGCACTACACCGCTGTATGCTGCGTGAAAGACGCATGCGCACTCTGATGTAAACAAGCGCGGACGAGAAGCACATGGGGAACATGTGAGAGACGCTCTGGATGAAAGCGCACTTTCACTCTCTGACAGCAGATGGCGCTAAACTGCAGAAATAATAATAATAATAATAATAATAATAATAATAATAATAATAATAATAATAATAATAATAATAATAATAATAATAATAATAATAATAATTCATTTAAATGCAGCCGTTACCCCGGAAACCCTGTAAACAAAGCAGCTGCACTACTTCCTGTTTCTGAATCATGTTTAAATGATTTAAATAGCCATTCAGATTTGTGTATTTGCTATGATGTTCATCACAGCGCCAAATACTTAAATATTTAGACTTAATAGGCTATTTATTTTCAAACTTTTTTTTTACATTTTAATCTGGACTACAACATGCCCTAGATATTGTTTGAAAGTGTTTTGATTCTTTATTGTTCGGTCACACTTTACATTAGGGCTTCATTAGTTAACATTAGTTAATTCATTAGTTAACATAAACTGCCAATTAAAAATTCTTCTGAACATTCATTAATCTTAGGTATTCCAATATTTAATAACAGGATGTTAAAATCGAGAGTTGCAGCTGTGTTATTTAATGAGCTAACATGAACTAAGACTTGTATTTTTTAAACAAGGATTAATAACTTCTGTAGCAAATGTAGCTATTGCTCATTGTGAATGTTAATGCATTAACTAAGGTTAACTAATGAGGTCTTATTGTAAAGTGATACCTATTGGTCTTTATAGTTCTTTTGCACTTTAATTTAATTTTGCATTTAAATGTTCAGTTATTTTTGTTATAAGAAAAAAGTTATTAAACCTGTTATACTGTATTATGACAGCACTTTTTTAAAACTAAATTTCAATATCGTGATAACACCGTATACCGTAATAAAAGCATTAGCAATTAATCGCAACATGAAAATTTGATACCGGCATATCCCTACAAGATTTGGTCGCAGCAAACAATGCAAATGACTGCATGAAAGAAAGCAGACTGGCTGTCTTAAACATTCCTTTAAGCATAATATAGATCGCTAAACTCCAACTGTTTTCAGCTCATCAGTGCTTTTTCTGTAATGTAGAGAGAGTGCATGCGCATAGTTGCCAGGTTGGGGAGATTAAATAAATCACTGGGAAAAAAAACAACAAAAAACAGTATAGATAAAAAAAAAAAAAAAAAGCTCTGAATGGGGGATTTAAACTCTTGAGATCTGGCAACCGGAATCTTGTGGAGGCTTGTTACCAATGCAAATATCGCTGATGATTACGCTTAATAAATTAAGAGAAACAGAAGCAATCATGATTAAAATACTATTCATCATGAAGCCTGATGATATCATGCAATAACTGATTTAATTTGCTTTAATTGTATTTATAAAATGTGAGTGGATGTGAAGGTTTCTTGCTGGCCAAATGCTGCAGCACTTGAGCTGTCATTTTATGCCTGCAGTTCTTGAGTTATGCACCAAGGATTAATACTTATGGTTTGTGTTTGTTCAGATCAGCAACCATGATATGAGCAATAGTAAAAGTGAGGCTTGAGTACAGCAGGTGTCACTGACCCTCTGCAGCTGTTCTCTGAGTCTCTGGCTCTGTTCGCTGTGCTCCTGCTTCAGTCTGCTCTTCCCTCTCTCCGCCTCGCTCAGACTCCGCTTCAGTCTCTCGACCTGCGCCTGCAGCTCCTGCGCGTCTCGCTCCAGCTCGGACACCTGACTCTCCCACTGCGCCCGGCAGTCCTCCAGTTTGACCCGCAGCTCGTACCTGCCCTGCTCCAGCTCCTGAGGACACACACCCATCAGGAGAACTGCACATGATTTGATTTCACATCTGAGATATCACACTTTAATTCCATAGTCCACTTTAGACATTCTACTGACTCTAAGTAACTTTGCAACTACATGTCAGCTAACTCTCATTAGAGTATTAGTAGACTGGGTTAGTAGAATAAGTTGACATGTAGTTGCAAAGTTACTTACAGTCAGTAGAATGTCCATCAAAATAAAGTGTTAGCAGATATTAAGCACACAGTCACGAATACTCTAATGACTGCTAGTTAACATGCAGTTGCAAAGTTACTTACGTATAGTCAGTAGTATGTCTAAAGTGGACTATCAGAATAAAGTGTTACCCACTAAAGATATAAAATAACCTTGTTTAAATTTGCAAAACACAACTACGCCCAGGACATTTGTTTTGTAATCTTTTCTTTACATAGACATTTAGTGAACATTCAATGACAATAATAATAATTCATTAATTAAATAAAGAAGGAAAAGAAAAGAAAAAAATACAATTATGTCATAATTTACTCAGCCTCATGTCGTTCCAAATAATATAAACGCTTAGAATTGTCTTAAAATGTAGTCATGATATAGTAGTCATAACTTTTTAAGTTACATTAAAAGGTAGACTGGTCTAATTTGAAGTCGAAAATTAAGACTGATTACTACTTGGTTAACTACTAGTTAGTCAAACTAGTTGAGTCTTAACATAGTGTAACATAGAGTGTGAAATGACATGAGGGTGAGTAAATGATAACAGAATTTTAATTTCTAGGTGACCTATTCCTTTATGGTAACATATGTGATATTCAAAGTCAGACATCTCTTAAAAACTGAATCGTATTTGCAGTCATTAAATGAGACAACACCAACATGAAATCTGATTTCAGCTCTCATTTGAAAATGCTAAAACTATAAAAAGAACACTTATTTCCCCTTAAAAGAGCAGTTCAATTTACTGTTGCATTCAAATTTGAATACCTGCCTAAAATATGCCTTTAAAAATGTATGCATTGGCATCAAAAGCTTTTGAAAAGTAAAAATGTCTGATTGTATTAAACTATCAAAGCATGTGCCATTTACTTTAAAGCAAGTTCACTATTCAAAGAAAAAAAGGAAACATTTTTTTAAAAAGTGTTGAGTTTATAGTTATAAAACAATAGATATAGAGCTGCAAATGAAGACACCTGTGTGCACTGAGGGAAACTGACTTCATGCAGTCACTAAAAATGATCATGACAACTGCCGCATTAAAGTCAACGCAAAAATGGCTCAGAGAAGTCAAGTTAGTTTTGAGCAGAGCTGGGTAGTAACTGAAGTAGCTTACATTTTAAAATACTCGTAATCAGACTACAGTTACTTTTGTACTGATTGCATGATTACATATTATTCACACAATAGTAATTAATTAGTCATAATTTATTGATTCTCCCTAATTCCTCTTTTTCATCTTTTAAATGTTCCTTTGTAAAATAGCGTACCGCATTACTATACAGTTAGAAAGACTCCAGTTTTGTGTACATTCACACAAAGACCAGTAACTAGTCTGGTGGCTGTAATCACAACTGAAGGCCTCACAGCATGTGCCCACTGGATTTACAGAAATCATTTCAAATTTAAGAAGTATTTTCTCAACATTTCAACATTGCATCAACTACTGATGAACACTTTTTTGTAATCACTCAGCAGTTTATTTAACCATGTATTACTGTGGGGTTTTTTCCCCAAACACATTAAAATGCACAAATTCACGTTATTTACATGCAATGCAGGGATTCCCAATTTTTTAGTTTTTCAGCCTAATCTTTTTCACCTAATATATTTACTTGAAGTTCCACCAGATATTTTTAAGGTAATAAATTAATAATTAAGTAACACATTTGCATGTTCATGATTCAGTGACGTTGATTAATGGTCACGTGACATGCAGGTAAACAAATTAAATATATATTTTTTTTATTTTAATTTTTATGATTTAATTAATTTTCGCTATTTATTAAACTTAAGAACCCCAGTTTAGGAAACCTTGACGTAATGTAATGTTTAATGCACTTCATTATGTTAATAACAACAAGCATAATAGATTTTATTTGCATTTGTATATCAGTACGGTACAAGATTATCCTATTTAAGTCAATATGATAAACAAGTTAGGACAAAAGTAATCTAAAAGTAGTCTGATTATATTACCTAAAATGTGTAATGTAACGGATTTAGTCACTAATTACAATTTTGTCATGTACTTTGGAATCAGCAACGGATTACAATTTTCAAGTAATCTACCCAGCTCTGGTTTTGAGGAAACTCTATCATGGGATTATACTTGTTTTCATATTTAATACAATAATTTTAATGTTTTTTAAAGGGCCTGGACACATTTTGGGACCACTGCACATATAGTATTATACATGATGCATTATTAATATCTAGATATAGACATAAATTTAAAAATCACGTTTTATATAAAACAACAACTTTTCTAAGACTACATTGTCGCAATGAAAACGGAAATGATGACGACACTGCACAGACTGACGCTGCAGAGAAACAGTGCGCGTCGCTCACCTCCAGCTGCTGCGTGTGTTTGTGCTGAAGCGCGTCTGTCTCCTGCTTCAGCTGTCTGTTCTCCAGCAGCAGAGCGTTGCCCACCTGAGCTGCCAGAAGAACCTCATCCTCCTTCTGCCGAAGCGCCGCGAACAGCTCCTCGCTGTCCTTATACACACGCAGACCTTCAGCATTACTCAACTCGTACGAGTAAAAGTCTTCCTCCACTTCCATTTCACGTGCCTTACAACACAGCTCTTCTCCCCGACTCATGGCGCCCGTGTTATGAGTGGAAACAATGAGTTCACGGGTAAAAGTACCTGAAGTCTCGAGTCTCCATGCGTTTGCGCTTCTGTGTGAGAGAGACTGAAAGTGGGTGAGAAGCCTCTGGTTGACACTCATGGGTTTGTTTGCAGGCGGATGATGGAAAGGAACTCGTGTGGGCGGGGCTTGTGTAGTTTCAGGTGACTCTTCACTTTAATCTTTTTTTTTTTTACAAATGTATTACAACAACATAAAAAAAATACAATATTCCAATAACGTAAAAAAAAAAAAACGAGGCTGAGGGTATGGGGTTAGATTGTAACAGAAAATGTTCACAAATTGAAACTTGATTCACGAATAGCTACAATAAGATCCACAAACAAATGTAATACATTTCACAAAAGTTAAACGGATTCACAAATGAATGAATAAAAATGACCTTATTGACGGCAATACTTATTTTTTTAAATAAATAAATAAATACATTAAAAAAAAAGCACAAAATGTTTTCCACTCTTAAACCAAAGCGGTGGCGGGAAACTCCGAAAGGGGCGGGGCTTCACGCCCTGAACCCCCCCCCCCCCCTCCTCTTTGTGAGTCCCCGCCCCTTTTGGAGTGCTGCCTGCAGGCTACTGTAAATCACAAACAGGTGGACGCCACCCACTATTCTAGTCAATGAAATTTCAGATTGTTTATCAGTGCAGCAGCAGTCTACAGAGGGAACTTAATATCGAAGTGAAATATCTTAGGAGTATAAGACATGAAAAGTAATTTATTTATAATATTTCTAAGAAAATACCTTTTTTACTTGCTTACATGCTGTTTCTTTATAATTGTTTCTCAAATTTAACTAGCAATTTCAGAGTGAAACGTGTTTCTTCACCAATTTATTTTCAGTGTAAAGAACAGTGTACACTGTATTTAGTCAGCAGCACATTACTGTGAATGATTAATATGTAATTATATCAGTAGAAATGATCAATACTCTTTGGAACACGGCTTGACCAATCAAATTTGTGGGCTAACTAAGTATAAGATAATAATACATTGATAAGTAACAGTCTACAGTATAGTCTATGACTATATTTCTCACATTGTAACATTATGGTATGCCTAAAACACAAGACTAGCTACCAAACTAAAAAAAGTACATGTCTAGATAAGATATTTTAGTTAGAATGTTCCTCTATATGATATGACCCCTGTTCACCTTACTTTTAAAATCATTTTTTATCATAATCCTTGAGTGAAATAGGTAACGTCTTGCCTGTCATTAAACATGAATAAACATTAGGGATGTAACGATTCACTCAACTCACGATTCGATTCACGGTTTTGCTTTCACGATTCGATTATTTTTATTTTTTTTAACAAAATGAGATTTAAGACAAATTATAAATTAAATGTGTCCTTTTATTATTGCTTGGACAAAATGCTGCACGTTTCTTTGGAAACAGCAGACGAGCTGAACGAGACGCAGATTCACTCTCTGCCAGCAGGTGGCGCTTAAAGCGTTTCCTTGGTTTCCGCTGTAAACAAAGCAGTGCTGCACTTATGAACTTTAATACGCGTTATACAGAGGCAAGATGAAAAGAAAAAGATACCATCTAAACTTTTCTAAAGACAGTAAGTTCCCCTCAGACATGCATTCATATAAACTACACCTAATTGAATGGCGATTTATTTAGCATCTCAACCGATTTGAATCGTCACATATTTGAATCGATTTTCAACCGGCTCGCGGTTAATCGTTACATCCCTAATAAACATGATTAAAAATAATCACAGCATGCATTACTTTTGTAATTTCAGGCAATTTTGAAGTAAAAAAAACAACAACCTGAAATAGTATTTTCTTGCTTTAAAAAAGTACTCTAGTAATCTTTGTTTTATTTATAACTTATACAAATTATAGTGCACATATGGCCTCATACTCAAAAATTACATGACTTAGGTCTGGGCTTGAAAAAGGTAAGGTAATATTTTCCCTTAGATTCCAAGTAAGATACATAAATTAGATATAGAATGGACTCTATGCTTTAACACTGGAGTAGCAAACACTGCATGACTTACAGCCAGAAATGTGCAGTCTGGATGTGTTGAAGCTAGTTGCCAAAAGTCAGAGTGATTCTGCAGATTTTGGCCAATTGAGTGAGGGTTTACAAACTTACATAATGAACTGTTGTTTACAATATGTCAGGAAAGAGTGCAGCTAAAACACTTTGCTATAAACATTATAGCAGATATTAAGTTGCTGGCAGAGAGTCTAGAAGAAACATGTAAGCAGAGTCCAGCAGATTCAGGCACGTTCTATTACAGAGCTCATTTATTCAGTTCCAGACATTTCTGACATGTGTGGGGGGTATTTCATCAAAATCCATCCTCCTTTATGCTAATCTACATCAGAGGGCCTATTCACACCTGCCCACTTCATGTGTTTCCTCTGATCGGATAGTTGCAAGCTTTTTAAGTTATTACTATTTCTAATGAAACTGTTCAACAAACAAACTACACTGAGATTATATACATACAAATTAAAATGTAAAAAGTTGTGGTTCTGAAACCAATTCATTTGAGCTATTTCAGTTAAAAAGTAAATTAACTAGCATGTAAATTTTATTTATAACTGGCAGCAGCACAATCTTTTCCCATTGAGTCAATGTAGTGTGTGTTCATGTAGCCACCCACACCCTAACCACCAGCGATACCCTTTAGCACAATGCTAACCACAAACCACTCTTTTAAATGTCAAACGTAACAGCATTAAACTCACTAAAACACATACAATTACACTTCATTTCAACATTTTGGGGTCGATAAGATCAGCTAAAGCTCTGCGAGTCACGAAAGTCACAAAACTAGTTTCGTCCGTTTTTCAACTTTTATTTAAAACATACAGTGGGTACGGAAAGTATTCAGACCCCCTTAAATTTTTCACTTTCTGCTGTTATTTGGAGTCCACACAAAGGGTTCGGGATCTGCTAGACAGACAGTGGAAGGTTATACGAGGGTTATAGAGCATCTCCAGTGCATTTCAGTCGAGCATGTTGGGAGAAAGAACGTGTGGGAGCTGCCTACAGAGTGGAGAACATGCACCAAACACTTATTGAGCTTCACAATACTGCACTTTACCCTATTCCTTAAAGAAGGGAAAGAGAGCCAAAAAAGTACTGAAGTTACACGGTACCTACATTTGTTTTGTGACGTTTATCACGGAAACTCTGACCTCAGGACAGACGCTCTGGGAGGAGTTTCCTGTGACGTTTTGATCGATGGCGTGCGTGTACAACACCGTCACTGCTACAGTATTGAAATGACACACTGTTCTCCCTCCCAACAGTACCTCAGATGAAATAGGATGTGGGATTGTGTTCGTGGGGTAAAATTTCAAAATAAAGGCCCTATGTAAAGACACACCTTTGGGTAAAAGTGCAGATCAATTTTTTGCCTCCGTTTCTCATAATAACTTGGTCACAAGGCTCTAATTCTACATCAGCACTCTTACTTTGGGATGCGTCATATACACCTGCCCATTCTTTGGTAAAATTCAGCTCATTTATCACAGAGCTAAACATCCAATTCAAACTATGCAGCTCTACATGTTAATGATAAGTGCGAGGGGAGGGTCAGTCCGAGAACGATCCATCAATGCACAAATAACATTCCTAGCTCCTTTTTTGAGTCAAGGCATCACCAATGTGAGTGATTTCGTCCCTATGTATCTTCAGGTATGAGTACAGTAATGTGTGTGTGTGTACACGAGGAAGGAAGTGTGTGTTGGAAACAGAGATGAGCAGAATGTGAGAGTGGATTCGGAGGGATGTGTGTGGACTTCAGACCTCTACATCATACCCATCTGCATCAGAGAGTTGGCGTATGCCATCGGCTTGACATCTGGATGAGGCTGAGGAGAGGGAAAAAGAAAATCACTTCACAGACTGCATTTATCACAGCAATACACAGCTAACTAGTGATTAACTGACCCTTTTTTAGGATTATTATACAAATGAGAGTAACAGGGTTCTGCAGGTTTTCTGAAGGTACATTTAAAGACTTTTAGACCACACAATGAGTTGTATTAGCAACACGTCAAAGCTTACAACAAATTCCAACAGATCTCCATGACTTTTTTAATTCGTTTTATAAAAACAAAACTCAAGACTTCAATAGCTCTCCTCCAAACAAGTAGAATATGGAAATAACTTTTACTGTACCTTCTGATCACACTGCAAAAAAGTGTTGCTCTTCACTAGCATTTTCATCTTTTTTTGATTTTTGTTTTTTATTGCTAAAGACTGTTAAATCAAGATACATTTACTTGAGAAGCAAAATGGCATGTCTTCTGTGAAACTGATCAAAATGAAGCAAGTTTATGATTAAAAAGAGCAAATATCCACCAACGGAATTAGGAAAAAACATAATTGAAAGCGAAATTAAGTTTTCATACACCATTTACAGGTATTTATGATTTTTTTAGGATAAAAAAACTCAATTTTGTTTATTTTCTCAGAAAGCAAGACTTCATATGTTCATTTTGCAGTAAATGTATCCTGATCTAAAGATGTATAGATATTTGAACTGGAAAAAAAGGCAAAATACTGAGGAAGATATACATTTTTTGCAGTGTATGCAACATTTAATTCCATGATTTTATAAATGTAAGACTTTTTAAAGGAGACATATTATGCCACTTTTGACAATATATAATATGTCTCTGGTGTCCCCAGAATGTGTCTGTGAAGTTTCAGCTCAAAATACTCCACATATAATTTATTATATCATTTTGAAAATGCCTATTTTGGACAGAACAGTTAGCATGTTTTGCTTAAACGTTCGGCATGGCATTAGAGCTGGCACACCGTTGTCGCATGCGAAAACACAATAACGGCGCCATGGGTGTAAACTTACAGATTAAGGGGCGGTAATATTATTATGATATTCATGATATGTCACCTTTAAAGCCTTATTTTGTGGAAGGGCGAATTAAGACTTTGCAAGACATTTTTAAAGCCTACAAAAACCCTGATTAATATTTAAATAATTTTACAGTGATTGCAATAAATGCATATATATGACATATATACAGCGCTGTTACAGTTGAACTCTCCAGTCCACATCCATTTTTAATGGACAGACGGGCCGTCACGTACACTCGTTTTAATGCAGCCTACAAATACACACTTCAGAAGATCTGACAGCTGAATTTGACAAAGTTTGCAAAATTAAACATTAATTAGATATTCAAAGACTTGTTTAAATCATATAAATGCATATATGTAGAATGCTGACGGTAGATGAGAAAGTACTATAGCGTTTGCCTTTCCATTACTAATAAGAGAAAAGCAAACGCTATAATACTTTTTAGTATACTAATTTTTTGTTGTTGTTTAGAGTTAAAAGTCCTGCATGTTGTCCAAATAACAGTTTCTGACATATCGGCCAAAGAGAAATCTTATCAGCCAATGCCGATAAATAAACGCCAAATACTGGCCCTGGCGATATATCGGTCGAGCACTAAAAATGACTGAATGTAAATATAAATCATGGATAAATGTAACTGCACTGACCACAGCAGTAAACTGGTGGAACTCTGGCTTGAGGTCTGATCCCCTGAGATGAATGTAAGCTCCTTTATTTCCCATCTGGTCACTTAAAACAAAACAGAAGCACACAGAAAAGAATAAGGCATGAATATACACAGGAAGTAATCATTACCACCACAATGTGTAACTGATGGAACCCGAGTCTCTATTCAGGGGTTCGGACATTTCATTCTGACTTGACCCAAACATGTTCTAGCACATAGTTTGTTTTCAATAAGGTTGTAATTATTTATAAAAATGGAGAAAAAAAAATCATTTATGCTTTTTATAATTCAATATGCATTAGACTGATGTCTAATGTAATGAGTGCTGACTCTGCACTCTCTCCAAATAAAGTCTTTGGTTTTATATTGTAATATTGACAAAATGTGGCACATTACATCTGCTGATTTTTGTACCACAATCTTCAATTCTGCAATTTTAGCCAGCTCTTGTTTTTAGTGAGCCACATAAAGTGGAGCAAAATTACGCTGATCGCCATTAGACAATCATTTTCATAATGGTACGGTGCAGCAGTAATCAGGCTCAATGCAGCGGTAATCAGTCAGGCTTAATTTTCTTTATGCAGAATTTTGGGGTAAAATATGACCAGGACATGTTCTTGACATGACACTCACCCAGATGTTTTTATGACCCTTGGTTGATTTTAATACATCCTGTTTGTGTAAATCATATTTCGCACTACTAAGGACAGCGAGAGGTTTCCGTACCAGTAGTTTGGTGCTGAGAACACGGTGATGCACTTCCCTGAGTGAGTGACCTCGTAACCCTCGGCTTTCACCTCATGACTGCGCACTATGTACTGCAGCTTGTTCTGTTCCAGGAAGCGCTCCGTAACGTCAGGCCCAAACTGACAGCTCACACCCCGCTTGCTGATGGACCGTCCGTCCTGGAGGAGAACACACATCAGTCAAACACAACTGCGACCAAAAACCTCCGCTTAGCTGAAGGAGGGGAACAGGAACTGACCTGCGGCTGAGGATCTGACCACAGGAGATCACACATCGGACCTGCGCAAGAAAGTTACAAATTACACCTTGAGTTTTACATTGTCCAATGAAAAGTGCTTGGCCATGCAACACTTGAGTTCTGAGCGTGACTGGATTAGGACTCTCTTAGTAAAATTGAACAGTGTTCCTCTGTAGTATCCATTAGCGATAGGGTTGGGTACCGAACTCGGTACTTTTAAGGGTACCGACCGAATTGCGTCGGTACTACCGAGTACCGATTCACGTTAAATCAATCGGTGCCAAATTTCGGTACCCGAGAACGCATCTGGGCGCATACGCTACAGAGAGAGAAAGAGAGACCCTGTGACGTGAGGTC